>NW_026606605.1:1517500-1802500 GCF_029890125.1 Rhinichthys klamathensis goyatoka
GAAGAGCATTTCGAGTACAGACTCTACTTCTGCCATGCAACTCTTATTTCTGTTCCTTTTTCTCCCTCTCGCCTGACTTGCACAATCCCCCCCCCATGACCCCCAACTGTGTTCTTTTCCTCTCCCTCATTTTGTTCATGCTGTTTATTCTTTTTTTTTGCTCCCATGTTTTCAGTCTGAGAGTAATATTGTGCAGGAAACACGTCTGAAACGGAGTGTCTTTACAAAAAAAACAAAAACAAAAAAAGATTCTGGTCATAATTCCATAGAACAACAATCCTAAACATATCAATAATAACATGTTCTTAAAAAAGTTTTTTTCTTCTCTGTGTATGTGTAGACTCAAGCCCCGCCCCCGCTGACCCCGCCCCTAGCCCAAGCCCCTCCCACAAACAATTCAATTTTTTTTCTACATTGATCTTTTTCAGTATTTTTTTTTTTTTTTGGAAAAGAAAGTTCAGAGTCAGTGGAATGAGAGACACTCTCATTGGGAAACGAGGGAAGAAAGGGATCAAAGGAAAAGGGGCGAGATGAAAAGAAAGAGGGGGGGGGGGGCAGGTAGAGACGGGACGAGGTTGGAGAAATGGAGGAAGGTGAACGTATGGATGTTAGGCGTAGAATTCCTCCTGCTTGTCCGGTTTCTGGTAGGTGACGGTGGCTTGTTTAGGCTCCTCCAATGTGTAGCTGCCTTCATCTTTCTTTTTCATCCGGTAGACGAGTAACATTACGAGGAACGCAGCGAAGAGCGCTCCGACTACACCTCCGACGATCACCGCTGGAGGAAGAACAAGAGACACTGATTACTTACAGCATTTCAAACTCACAGCATTATGAACACTTCAGCAACAATCACATTCTCTCCCACCATCCATAAATGTGCAAGTGTCATCTCTGCGTCAATGACAAATAAGAGTCTTCAAGATAAAGAGAAGGAATTTAAATCCCTTTTGAAATCAAGCACTGAAGACTGGAGAAATGATGCTGAAAATTCAGCTGTGCATCACAGGAATAAATTACATTTAAAATATATTTCGAAGTTATTTCAAATTGTAATTATATTTCACAATTTTACAGTTTCTACAGTATTTTTGAATAAATAAATGCAGCCTTGGTGAGCATAAGAGACTTCATTCTAAAACATCATGACATTGATCTCTTCCTTATCATGTTCATTTTGAAAATCAGTGTGAGATTTTAGGGGATGCAATGCCACCAATGAGCACGACTATAAATTAACTCTGAAAGAGACAATCGATATCAGTTTCATTATTGGTTTTGAACCAAACACATTGTGCGATTAAAACCAAACCATTGGAAAGAGAGAGAAATAGAGACACAGACAAACAAACACAAAACACATTTAAAGCTGCAGTCCGTAGTTTTTCCTCTTTGTTGCCATCTCTGTTCGAAATCTGCAATTGCAGTCATTCGCGGAATCATCAGCTTTACGTGAGTTGTGCCTCGACACCCTCGAGACGGCACAGCGCGGATCAACACAATGTTTGAGGAGAGTGTACGGCTGTCAGTCGCCGCGCCGGTGTGGATACTGGCATTCAGAATCACAGATTGTTCTTTTTGGAAGTATGACCAACATAATAATTTTCACCGGAAAATGAATGAACAAGTGAGTAACATCCACTTTTGCTCTGACCAACTAACTGAAAAAAATCATTGCAGTAAATCGCGCTGATTAAATCTAACGATCGCTTATCATATCACGTCAAACTGTGCAAATTATACTTTGGTCTCAAATTGTTAATGTTAACAACTAGGGATGTCCCGATCAGGTTTTTTTGCCCTCGAGTCCGAGTCATTTGATTTTGAGTATCTACCGATATCGAGTCCCGATCCGATACTTATATAATACATAAAAAAAGAATAAAGAAGAGAAAAAAAAAACGATCCAGGATGTTCCTTATTTTTTATTTAATTCACCTTATTTTAACATTCAACAACTCTGTTAACAAACAGAGCACTTCTGTGAGGTAGCTTGAACAATCAAGTAATAAATAACATAAATTCTTCACTTTTGGACTTTAGTGCTACAGTAAATATAGAAAAAGTCTAATATAAAAACAAATAGCACCTCAACTTAAAATACCCGGCAGGCATGTAAACAAAAAATAAAAATGTTTTAAAAGTGTATAAAAAAATAATGAGAATATATATATATACATTAGGGGTGTAACAGATCACAAAATTTGCGGTTCAGTTCGATACGATACAGCAAAAAGAAAGAAATGCGAGAGAAATTTCCTATTTATTAAAAGAAAAACTATTTTTAAATAAGTTTGAGTTTTCCTACATTTTGAAACTTTCAGGTTTATAAATGGGGGTAATCTTTGAAGGATGAACAAATAATGTTTGGTAATCACATTAAAAATAACATTTAAATATATATTTATATAATATGAGTTTTGAAGTGCAACATTAAATCCATGTTCATTCACGGCACAATGTTTCTCCTGGTTCCCACGTCAGCGCTGTTTGATCTAATAGAGATCTACGGTTAATAACGGAGAAATTTGAATGCTTCTCACTAGATCTCGCAGCGATGTTATTACTTCAAATGTTTTCTTCACTGGATCTCTTAGCACAGTGTCGCTTGATCTCGCGCTGCACAGATGTTGCTGTCCGAACTGATAATGGTCCGTTAAGCACAATATAATGAGTAGCGCAGTTTCGTTCCGCTTTCATTCCGTTTGCCATTTGATGTTGCGTTGTGGTGATCGCGCCAGCGCGGATTTTGTATGCAGGAAAAATGGTCCTAGGAATCGTTCGGTTTGTATGCGTACCGAACCGGGAGCCTCGTACCGAAACGGTTCAATAATTACGAATACATGTACCGTTACACCCCTAATTTACATATATCCGAGTCCTGATCGGGAGGTAACGTCCGATTCCGATCGAGTCTGAAACCACGTGATCGGGCCCGATTTCCGATCGCGTGATCGGATCGGGACATCCCTATTAACAACGTCAGCACTGCGTGACTACATTTAAAGCCCTTCCGATATTACCTTCCGATAAGGTATCCTTGTTTTCACATGGTTGCAGTCTCTTTTTTTCTGTAGCCACTCCGAAGTCCGAACGAAGTCTTTTGGATTTTACAACGGGTGAATCTGTTGTCACTGGTGATTGTCGTTTGAACCTTTCTGGATCCGCCATCAAATTGATAAGTTTAATTATATCAAGTACTGTGAGAAAAGGCTATGATTCTCTTACCGCTTTAAATCGAGCTAAGGCAAGCAGAGAGTTTTGAACACTGCCTGGTTATGTACTTGCTCAAAAAATTATTTTGGATAATTTTTAACCCCAAAAAGTTACGGACTGCAGCTTTAATCAAGGCAGGGAGAGTTTTAAATCTCTCTAAAACTAAAGCTTAACTGCGAGAGCGTAAAATACGATGTAAGAGCTAAATCCAAACTAATTTCACGCTATAGCCTGGGACTCCTACGTCATTACCTATGACCAGGAAGTCTGCAAATACAAAGCCAAACAGTCCTCCAATCAGAACAGCTGAGGAGAGAGAGACAGCATATCAGATGACAGAGCGAGACGAGAGGGGAGAGGGAGAGACAGAGGCGCAGCTAAACAAACAGAGGAGAAGGTGAATGTGAACAAGGAAGAAAGACAAAGAGCAGAAGAGCGTGTTCTCCACAAACAGAGAGAGAGAGAGAGGCTCTTGATTAAGATCATGAGAGCCAAGCTGTTCTTAAAGGGATAGTACACCAAAAATAAATGAAATCTATATAATTCAACCCAATTTTCTGGGTGAACTGTTCCTTTAAACAACTGATACAATATCAATACTATTGATATTGCTAATAGATAATGATTAAAAGGTTTTGTGAAATGCTATTTCATGCTTGAACCTTGAACATAATATTTACATCACCGTTGAAAATGTGGGAGTTAGTCAGATTTTTAAAGAAAAAGTATGCATTAAATTGATCAAAAGTAACAGTATAGTAAAGAGATTTATAGTAATATGAAATAATTCAAATAAACGCTGTTAATTTTAACTTTATCAAACAATACTGAAGACATTTTTATCATGGTTTCCACAAAAATATGAAGCAGCACAACTGTTTTCAAAATTGATAATAATCGGAAATGTTTCTTGAGCAGCAAATCATCATATTAGACTGATTTCTGAAGGATCATGTGACCCTGAAGACTGGAGTAATGATGCTGAAAATTCAGGTTTGATCGCAGGAATAAATTACATTTTAAAATATATTGAAATAGTTAGCCTATATAATATTTCACAACTTACTGTATTTTTGATCAAATAAATAATGCAGCTTTAGTTAGCATAAGAGACATCTCTCAAAAACACTGAAGGAATCTTACTAAACCCCAAACTTGCTTTATAATAATGCCAATAAAGTGTTTCCGCTGTGGGGTTTCAGTGTGATCTATTTATTTGCATCGCCTCTAAACTTATAAGCTGCAGGAAGACAGACACAAAATATGTACAGAAAAATAGAAAATGAAAGATATATACGAGACAATAAGACAGACAGAAGTCAAAAAAGGTGGGATAGAGTTGTGGAAGGGTTGTGGAAGGTGTCTCATCTCACCTATCAAGACCTCCTTCCTCTCGAGGATGTTCTTCTGTGGAAGTTGAGCAGCCGAGCTTCCGGCAGCATCTACTGTGTTCCCGCTCAGATCCGGTTCTCCTGCTCCTCTTCCTCGACCGAGCTCGTTGCCTTGGCCAGCTTCAGTCTCGCGGATCTCAAAGTCACCACTTGGACCTGGTCCTGCAACTTCATTATTTACAGTTTCATCTGTTGTTTGTGTCTAAATGAGGAACACGAGAAAAAAAGAAAAGAAAAGAAAAAAATGATCATAACCTTTCACAATTGCACAATAGATCATGTGTAGCTGAAAAGAAGATTTCCAGGGAAGCAGAGCAAAAACTGCTGACCGACCGTCCTGTAAAAGTGCTTGGTTCTGAATGCATAGAAATAGCAAAATTGTCTAAATCATCTGACGAAAGTATGATTTTGATGCACTATGCACAAACTGAACGAATGGCATTCTTTCACAGATGACATTCATATGCACAAATAATACAAATAATTTTTTTCTTAGTCTTAAATGTCCAAAAGGTTTTTGGGGCCACTGTATTTGAACCCAATGTGAATGAGAGCATGCTTACAGAGCAAAAGTATGAATGTAAACAGCAATAATGGAATTAGGGATGGACAATATATTGGTACCATATCAGTTATTGGGTACTATATAATCGAGTTTACCTCGCCATCATCTAACGCTCACTGAAACGTAATCTTTAAAAACATTAATAATTCGTTAATACTGTTAAATGTAATATTTGGCATATTTTTAAATCTGTACTTTATAATGTTGCTATGCCTAAATTAGCAACATTGTGAAATTTATAATTTCAATGTTTGGTGTTTTGTGTTTAATTTAAGACTTTGAGTAATATAAAATGTTAATATCTTATAACATTTTAATACCTGCCTTTTTTTTTATAATTAGTGGCATGTCTGTATTCCCAAAATGTTCATATCGGTGCAGCCTCACATGGAATGTTATATTTGTTTTTATTTAAGACATATAGATAATATACAATTTTAATATCTACCATTTATTGAAAATATTTACTGGCCTATCTGCATTGGCCAGAATTTTCATATTGTTGTATTCTTACTAACTAACTAACTAACTAACTAACTAACTAACTAACTAACTAACTAATTTACCAACAGACAAACTAACAAACTAACTAACTAACTAACTAACTAACTAACTAACAGACAAACTAACAGACAAACTAACAGACTAACTAACAGACTAACTAACTAACCAACTAACCAACAGACAGACAAACTAACAGACAAACTAACAGACAAACTAACAGACAAACTAACAGACTAACTAACAGACTAACTAACAGACTAACTAACAGACTAACTAACAGACTAACTAACTAACCAACAGACAGACAAACTAACAGACAAACTAACTAACCAACTAACCAACAGACAGACAAACTAACAGACAAACTAACTAACTAACTGTCTAGAGTTGAGATTAATCCACCTATCCCACCTGTGTGCTGGAGCTCATGAGCGAGCGAGTGCTGCTCTCAGTCGGGGCGGCTCTACTCGGGGTAGTCTGTGGTTGCCGGGGTCGTACGGGGGCGGGGCTTGGCGTGGTCTGTGGTTGCCGGGGTCGTACGGGGGCGGGGCTTGGCGTGGTCGGAGCAGGGCGGGCTCTGGTCGATTTAACAGTGGTGGACGAAACGGTGGTGGGCATGACCTCAATGGTTGTGATGTCATCAGTGGTGGTCTCTGGTGTGGATGGCTCAAACATCATGGTTTCTGTAGTAATGTACAGATCGTCCTCTTCCTCCAGGTCACTAGGGGCCACTGTAGTCTCACCCAGAGTGGTGGTTGAGTCCACGAACACTTCAGGAACATCAGTCAACCGCGGTGCAACCGTAGCCTTCGGCCTCTCTTGGTCCAACCTTATTTCCGTCACGGATTCCTGATCTCTATCCTCCTCCTCAATCTCCCACTTTTTCTCGTTCTCCATTTCCGGTTTGCTGTCTGTGTCTACATCTTGTCCCAGGCCGCTCTCTCGCTCCAGCTCAGGTGCAGGTGGGCGGCTGGGCTCGGCGGCCGGGGGGGCCGAGGGGGCGGGGCCTGTGGCCTGTGTGGTGGAAAGTGGGAGGGGCTCCTTTGTAGTGAAAGCCACACTTGCTGCACTCGGACGAACATCCATATCTGGAACTGGAAGAGAAGAGAAAGAGCTATGAAAACACTGAAGGAGATCAATACTCTCAGCCATTTTAGACCGTGTTAATGTGTCATATGATACCCAGCGCAAGCGTCTGCAAGGTTGGTCAGCACAGGAATGTGAACATCCCCATGGCAACACATGAATAAAATATCAATAACCTTGGTAAGAAATACACAAGCACACACACTAGATACAGAGAACAAAGCAAACAGCACTGCAACACACAAACTCTCCTCATAAAGCACACACACACACACACACACACAGATGGTGGTTTTTAACTACAGGCACTTTTATGTCCCACGGGTTGATTTTTTATTAAAGCAAACTGATTTCAACAGATAAAAGATTTTTTTCTTTCTATTAAATGAAGGCCACATTAGAAACTTTGCCTTCATCGTTTATTTTTTGCTGCTTTTCAAATGCTAAATGTGTAGATTTGACTGTTTACACTTGACCTTGACGTTTTATCTCAAACTATGAAAATCCATCATAATAAATATATTTAAAAAAATATGATAATCTAAACAATGAATAAAATAATCAAAAAACATCATCAATATTGTGTGAAGATATTATTTTTATATTATTATAGTTATATTATCTAATTTTTTACATAAATTGTTCTTATAAGTTATGTAATTTCCAACACAACCAGTTTTTCCACTGATAGTTAAAGGATTATTTTATTTTGTATTGATTTTTATTCTTTTTTTTCTGTTATTGTCAAATTATGCAAGAAAAGTAAATAAAAATAAATCTGTATTTAGTAAATGGTAGCTATGAAAAAAATGGTAGCTATGAAAAATAGCCATTTTAGTCCAAACCAGTTATTTTTTATATTTTTATTATATTTCAGTTATTATATCTTATTATAGTTAAATTAAACTAAAACCATACAAAAACATTTTTGTTGCTTTAAATAAAATACACAACAAAATCACTAAAACTTTAACTAAAATTTAAATGAAAACGGAAAATATATATATATAAAACAATTCAAAATATTAATCAAAACTATAAATTACACTAAAATAACACTAGCCCAAAATTGTTTAAAATCTCATTTCCACCACAGAATTTTGTCAAATACATAAAAACTGAAATTACATTGTAGTGGTAATGTTCATGATTTTCAAGTCTCCTGTGATATATTTATGTTTGCTGTTAAATAAAGTTAGTGGTCAAATTAAAAAAAAAAATGTGTGAAAAGTGTGTTTGAAGAGAGTTTATTTTCTAAGCATCCACAGGGCACAAAGTGCACAGAAGAAACACCAAACACTAGCGGATAGTGGCTGTCCACACCCAGATTCCTGCTGATTAACTGATCTTATTTACAGTAATCTGATTACTGAGGATCAGATGATCACACTCACACACACACACACGCGTTGTGTTTTCCCCTTACACTAACCCGACCCCTAAACCTACCCATCACACAAAACTTTCTGCATTATTACATTTTTAAAAAACATCACTTAGTCTGATTTATAAGCAGTTTTCCTCATGGGGACCAAAAAAAAACAAGGATTTCGGATTTTGCCATCCTTGTAGGGACATTTTGTCCCCATGATGTAGGGTTTACCAGGACCTCACACTCACTCACTCGCTCACACACTCACACACACACACACACACAAAGAAGTGCTTTTTATTTATGCTTCTATTTTACTGTCGGTCTGTGGGCTTTAGTTAAACAGAGGCTAAAATAACTGTATGAAGTTGTGGGAGGAATGTGTGAGAGAGAGAGAGTGTGTGTAAGAGAGAGAGAGAGAGATGAAGGCGTTGAGTTGTGAGAATTACACCAGCTGGTGAGGGGATTGGAAGTCCGGGATGGACTTATAAACAAGGCAGCTGTGACCTCGTAATGAGTGATTCACACGTCACAAACACAACACACACATCACACTCACAGCCAGAGCCGGATCCAGAGGAGAAGTCTTCATCATCATATAACTCATCTCCATCTCCAGAACTCTCCACGTCGCTCAGTCGACGCTGGGCCTTAAAACAGAGAAAAACAAGTCAGACATGTTTGTGACGTTTCAAAACCAATATCAGATTTACAGTATGTGTGTGTGTGTGTGTTTGTTCATGTGTAAGTGTGAAGGGGTCTTGTGTGGGGAGCCGTTTCATCGAGAGGCCCGTTGCTAGGGGCAACACTTGCATTTAACCCAATTTCTTAAATAGGGATGAAAATTCAGCAGAAAGAGCTCTAGACTGTCCTCAGACCCAATGTGTCATATAAATGAGAAAACTGTGGTCATAATAATGCTGTGGTATAATGCTTAAATTCCATTATATTACAATGCAAACAGTTCCATTAAAAAAAGTTTTAGAGGCTATTTTTGGCAAGAAACATGTCAGTGAACCTGTTATGCCATTGATTTTGTTCTCTACTAGAATAAGTTTTTATGCTTCAATGTTCAAAACACATTATTTTCCCCATATTCTCCATTGTTGCAGCTCCTCTATTCCCAGTCTGTCAGTAACGCTCTGTTTAGTTCCTGTCTCTATGAAGCCCCTCCTTCTGAAAAGCACACTGTGCTCTGATTGGTCGGCTGGATCAGTGTGTTGTGATTGGTCAAGCGCTTCCAGTGTGTTTGGGAAATGTCCCGCCTCTTACCATAACCGCCAGTTTCAACACACGTCTAACTAACTCAAACAGGCCCCGCCCCTTTATTCTGCGTATTAATTATTTAAATGAGGAATATTGGGACGTGTTCGTTCCTGGAGGAAAACTCAAGACTACAATGGAGGCGTGTAAAAGCTCTACACTCTTGTCTGTATCATTCTTTGCTCTTGTGGTCTCTTTCCTTCCCCCCACTCTCATGATTGGTTGATCTCCATACCGGCAACACCCCATAAATACTTAAACCCATAAACCTACCCCATGCCCTCCCTATAACCCCCCATAAACACACACACACACACACACACACACACACACTCAAAACTGCTCTCAGTCATCAGCATGCACCGAAGCTTAAGTGCATCACACACAAACAGACACACAGTTATGATTGTGCCCAGTTCTGTATCAAGCTTAATTACATATGCACATAATGTCTGCATATGTGTAAGCATATGTCATTCATCTGCACTCAGGGCTAGCTGAGATACAAATTAAAAATATATACATGCATTTAAATATGATATAATATGGAATTATAATTTTTTTAAATGTTTTTGGAAGTGTCTTATTCTCACTAAGGGCTGCAGTCAGGTGAAAATACTGGTACAGTAAAACCAGTAATATCACAAAATAATATTACAATTTAACATTTTCCATTTGAATATATTGTAAAATGTAATTTATTCCTGTGACCAAAGCTGAATTGTCAGCATCATTACTCCAGTCTTCAGTGTCACATGATCCTTCAGAAATCATTCTAATATGATGATTTGATGCTCAAGAAACATTTTTAGTTATTATTATAATCAATTTTGAAAACAGTTCAAAAACAGCTGCTTTATATTTTTGTGTAAACTGTGGATTCTTTGTTGAATAGAAAGTTCAAAAGAACAGCATTAAAAAAACTGAATTCATTTGTAACATTACAAATGTAATTTTTTTATCAATGTTTTTTTTTTTTTTTACTAAAATATGTAAACTACATTAACACGAACATGGTGAAGCAAAGAACATTTAAATGAAGTCATTAATTCCCTGAATAGTGTTTCAAATAAAATACATTTTTTGATTTATAGTTCATTGATTCATAAACAATCTTGTATTTAAGAGACAAGGTATTTAAAGGGTTAGTTCACCCAAAAATGAAAATTCTGTCAGTATTTACTCACCCTCATGTTGTTCCAACCCCGTAAGACCTTCGTTCATCTTCGGAACACGAATTAAGATATTTTTGATGAAATCTGAGAGCTGGATCACTGACCTTTAGTCAGTTAACGTAGTGTGATTCCGTAGAGCTACGTCACACGTAGGCTCACTATTGGCCGACGCTGGTCATGTGCGTGATGCGTGTGACGTACAACAACAGAAGCTTACGCTATTACGCTAGTGAACTGACTCGAGGCCCACAGAGAAGGAAATGAATAGTTGAAATAAAGTCGTTATTTTTGTTGTTTTGCGCACAAAAAGTATTCTCGTCGCTTGATAAACTTAAGATTGAGCCACTGTAGTCACTTGGACTATTTTAACGATGTCTTTAATAACTTTTCGAGGCCGGCAAGTTCAATCCCTGAAGAAGCCTATGGACTAGTATGGAGGAGTGATCCAGCTCTCAGATTTCATCAAAAATATCTTAATTCGTGTTCCGAAGATGAACGAAGGTCTTACAGGGTTGGAACAACATGAGGGTGAGTAATTACTGACAGAATTTTCATTTTTGGGTGAACTAACCCTTTATTGCCAGATAGAAACGCACATTTAAATCCTCACGATAATGTTATTTTACGAGCAAAATCACTTACTATATCAGCAGCTCTAGTACACCAGCAAACTGAAGTGATTCCAATTACTTTTCTAGCCATTTTATCAACTAAAACAGTTCCTAATGGCGCTATGGATTCATGCCGATCTTTTTTTAAACACAAAGTGCATGTGAACACCAGGGAATCAGATCCAACTGCGCCTCGAGCTGAACGGCTTCTAACCACAGGCCATTCAGCAAATGCAATCAAGTCTAATGCGATTTCCTCTCCAACCTGTACAACACTCAGAGATACATGCTGGAGACACTCCGTCCGGATCTCCTTCCCAAATCCTTGCGAAATCTGCTGGAGAAGCGAGATGCAGCCGGTGTGCATATTTGGAAAGATTGTGTGTTTGTGGACGTCTGCGTATCCTCCCCTGTAATGGTGGGGTTGGTTTGTGGTGTAATTCGGTCTACGATATGATTAAGGGGTAGAACTGGCTCGCACAGCTAGGGTTCTTTCACAAACAGTGTGTGTGTGGAGATAGAGAGGGGGTGTGGGTAAAAGCTTTTTAGAGTCAAATGTAAATATAACATCATCTGTCTGGCAGCACAGAATGACAAAGAAACCAGAGTAGGCCTGCATGATTATGAATGATCAGTTTCCTTTGATATTGTAATCATGGTTATTCATTTTGATTATTAGAATTTGCATTATTATGCTTATTATGTGTGAGGCAATGGGTATGTACTTCTGTAAATTAAAAAAAATGGTGTCCAATTTGTCCAAATGAACATTAGCCCTCTTTTGCAGCATTAACAAATAATTACATTATGAAATATAATTTTTATAAATAAATGTTTTTTTAATAATTATAAATTTAATTATTCAAAAAAAAAATATGTATACACACACACACACACATATATATATATATATATATATATATATATATATATATATATATATACACATACATATGTGAATAATGTTTTTTAAGCTATGTATTTTAAACATATTCAAATAAAAATATATATTTTAGTTAACAAAGAAATGTAACATGTCTGTATCTGGTTGCAATATCTAATCACTACAAAAAGGCTTTAAGTATAAACTACTAGACTATTAAAGAATAGAACCAAATGTAAGTCAGTAAATTCCACTTTTCATAATTAAATGTGGCAGCCATAAACACAATTTTGGAAATGTATGTGCTCTCTTGTTGTTCTGTACTGGCATCTGTGCGTGTGTGTGTGTGTGTGTGTGCGTGAGAAAGAGAGAGATCAGTGTGTAAAAGTTAAGAGGTGAGTTGGTTACTAGGTAATGACCTCATTATAAGAGTTAAACACACATATGTGAATGAATGCACATCTACATATGCCACTACATACTCACTCAGTTACACATTACAGCACCTCCGCCTAGAAAACATCTGACCCTCAAGTTTAAACTTTGTCTCTTGAAATGTGTGTTATACATGTATGAAGTGGACAGCTGTTTCTGAGGGACAATCCTTAATCCAACCAGCAAGTGATCCCATAATCCCACGGGATTAGGACCATGTCGGATGCCCATATGGGTAAGACGCCCGCGTGTCAGTATAAGAGCTCCTCCGTCGCATAGCATTTAGCATTTATGATGCTGTGACAAAATCTGACCCTGGTTTAATCAACAAAGCCGGGAACATAACCAAATTTTCAAAAAAGTTAAATATAAAATTTCCCTCTACTGTAATTTGACATATTTGAGAGTGAAATAGGATATTCAATGAGAAACAAATCTAGGCTGGAGCGAGATTTTATTCATCTGGAAATGATTGGATTGTGGAAAGTGACAGGTGTTTGGAGGGGAGGGGTTGAAAAATAAAAAAGTTAATAAATAATACATAAAATAAAAATTATACACAACCATGCATAAACACACACACTGTATATATATATATATATATATATATATATATATATATATATATATATATAGTGGGGGCAGAACAATATATATATATATATATATATATATATATCTCAATTCCAAAAATTTTATTTAACATTTTTACTAATGTTCCCTGTAAAGCCTGGCTCACACTACAGGAGTTTTAGGCCGATTTATGCCCGATTCTCCCCTCCCGAGAATCGGAGAAAAAATCTCGTCGAGGACCTCGATCGGTTCCGATGTTCGGCACAGATTATCTGGTAATGTGAGGCATTCACAGATCGAATCTTGCACCTCCCGATCTGCTCTTACATAAATCGGGCTCGCCCCGATCATTTCAAACATGTTTGATATTTATCGGGATGAGCAAGATTGTGATTACGTCAGTACTGTCACAATAGCCAATAAGTAGGGCTGTCATGGTGAAGGAATTTCCATTGAGGTAATTTTGAGTGACTCAACAGCGCGATGCGCGCATTATCTCCATTTATCCATTTATTGCTAAATAAATAAGCATAATACAGTATAATAAATAATAATAAAATACTAAATGCATAATAAAGGCATCTGAAATAATAAGTAGCCTACAATCTAGTGTTGTCAAAAATATAGATTTTTCGATATCGATCCTGAACCATCTGCAACTCTTCCGTCTTCCGCAGGATGCACGCGATCTTCAGTAGTGAACGCGCCAGAGAGAAATGCACATTTCATACGGATTACATAAGCAGAGTGCAGTCTGTAGTCTGTTTTCTTTCGTTTTGAATTGTTCTGTTTAAAAGTAGACATGTCTGTGAGGCAAGTACGTAGGCTATCTTGTACGCTGAGTTTCGGTTAATTTATCAAGTATCGCCGACGCCTCCGTTTCGTGATTATCTATCGTCTGCTATAGCTATTTACTTCCTATTTATAAAAATCCAGGCAATTGGTTGATGAAACATTGTTTAAAATTAAGATACAATTAATACAAAACGAAATTCGATTTAAAGAAAGGTTTTGTGCTTTCTGTTTGATGTCTTTGTGAAAGTTTTAAAGCATATTTTAAAGTCGCTTAGAGCGGTCATGTCCGTGACATTGTTTTTTCCTCAAATGCCAACACGAAAAATAAAATAATATGAATATTTTATGTTCTGTGGAGACTGAGAGCCCTTTCTTCATCCGGTGGGTAGTAGCTACTGTAGGCTATTACTTTGGTTTGCACAGTGTAATTCACAGAATTAGGCCTAGGCCTACACAAAAATATTTTCATTATAAAATATTTATATTCATTATAAAGTTATATTCATTCAAAGATAGGTTAAATGAAACAAGCTGTTAATTATTTTAATTTTAACTTTGAGCTCCACTTTACAATGCTCAGCTGAGCAGCAATGGGCATTGAGCAACGCTGCTGATGCGTTACCTTATAGAGATCTATGGCATTGATTCATTGTATTGAACAGAGCTGACGCCATTCATTAGAAATATCCTTATTAAAAGGATGATTTTTTTTTAAAGATTTCGCTTTCCTTAGTCACACGGCAACCTTTTCACGAATATGACTTGATATGAAGGACAGATATTTTGTTTAGCCTACATCCACCTTTCCGCTTCCGATCTGTTGCGTGAGATCACGTGAGGCGCTTTCTCTGGCACGAATCTTAATAGAGGGTATGCGCATGACGTCACCGTCGGCCGGAGTGAATGCGGTCACGCCCACAAGTGGCAAAAAGACTGAGCGGCAGCATTTGTTTTCAGCGTGAATGCCGTGAAAATCACACAAAACACATCTAAAACGGGAAAGAGCTTTGCGATTGACTGTACAACTAGATTTGACCAGAAATCTGAGGTACTGTATATTTTTACAGACTGCAAAAAGCTACAGAACAGACTATATTCTGCATAATTGGATGTTTTTAAATAAACACTGACAAAAAACTATACAAGTTTTAGGGCTGGACGATATGATGATATACAGTATAACATTAATGTAAGTGATCACTCGGATTTAGACCTATCTATATTGTATTTATATAAAACGTTTACAGGCAAATTGTCTTCATTTATTTCCCCGGCGTCGAAATCAGGCACATATAAATGTCAGGAAACACGATTCCTGGCTGCATGTCAATATCCATGGATCACTGGATCTTTGATAAGTTGTAAGGAACGCTATATCGAATCCAACTTTTAGTTTAAACTGATAATAGTTTGTTTTACTCGCGTTAACGCAGTTTCCCCTATTAACTCCAGTCACGCAGCAGCTCTTCTGCCACTCAGTCCCGCTGAGGGGGGCGTGTTCCGGCGGGGAAGTGACGTTAACGCATTCCCTCTATAACATTGTGTAGTGTGTGATGCGCCACGATTTTCAAATCTTGTAGTGTGAGCATGTTTAAGATTTGAGGTAAGAAAATCTGCAAAGATTCTCCTTAAGTGTGAGCTGCAACCAGATTTCAAAATCGGTTAGGATTTTAAAACTCCTGTAGTGTGAGTGAGGCTTAAGAGTAATTTTTTAACGTAGACTTCGACATAAAACATTGGCTTCCATGTTACAAGAGAAATGTAATGTTTTTTAATAATCAAAGATGAGGAGTTAAGGAAGGCAGCTTTGGGTTTTCCAAGCGTGATGCTGGCAAAGTGTCTAGAAAGCTTTCTGCTGAGAAGTTGCCATGGAAACACTTTCACGGTATATTATCCGAGTCATGACCGTTCTTCCCACACGACAGCCAGTCTACACACACCCGGAATCACTGCTGTCTGGGATAACAGGGTAAAGCAGGGCAAACTCGCGGCAGCATGTGCGTAACATGACCGCTTTCACGTGGACTCATAATAAACTCAACAGTGCTGATCGAGTGGTTCAAGTGCGCAGTGTTTGTGAAGTTTCAAGGATGGTATTGTGTGTGTGTGTGGGGGTGAATGAACTCTTTCTCCTCGCAGGCAGATGGGGCTTCCTGCAGATCATAACTTCTCTTGTGTTTCTAAGAAACTTTTCAAAGGCGCTAAAAAATGCAGCCAGGGGCTAGGGAATGGCCAGCCTTTGTGCGTATGTGGGTGTGTATGTAAGGGCGAGTGTGTGTGGCCCGTCTTTGTGATTATGAACAATCCTCCCCCTATCCCAGAATCCCCTGCTGTTCTCAGTGTGTGTGTGTTTGAACTTCTGTATGTGCCCGGAGATCCTCATTTCCCATATCTTTGGGGACAATCTCAATTTTGCTGCACAAATAAAAAGAAGGATAAGGTACATAGAAGTGAGGGAACATGAGCAATGGCAGGATTCCTGGAACAGCAGAAGCTGAAAGTGCAATTGGAGCAATTCTGAGCTATTATGGAGAGTTGTTGCTCAGTAACTGCATACCTGACTTGAGTACAGAAGTGGATGAGAAACGCTGTGGAAATCTGGTCCGGTGTCAAGTATTTAATAGCATCTACCGCCACTGACGACACACACTACAGAATCATACTTTTCAACAAAGGAGTGCGCATTTTATGTTGCGAGATCATGACACAACATGATATTATGTTCATGGCTCAACATGTCTTTAAATAGTGTGAGGTGAGTAAAGTATGACTGAATATGTTTGTTTTCAAAGGTAAACGACACGTTCAGACACATACTCAAACCAGTATGTGATTGAAACGTTCACATGCACACCTACACAGTTGATACACACCCTGTTGTAGTTCCTGTGTATGTACAGGTGTGTACATGCATTTCCTCGTCCTTTATCTATGAATTTCTAGGCAACGTGAAGTAGACGGATATACGGTTCAAAGGAATCCTTTTAGTCAGCACGGAAGGACGCACTAAAGTGATCAAATGTGACGATTAAAATGACATTTATAATGGTTAACATTGTTCATTGTGGAAACTTTTCATTCATCAAAAAATCCTGAAAAAATATCCATCACGGTTTCACAACAATATTAAAGGGGTTAGTTCACCATTAATGACTCTCCCTCATGTCGTTCCAAGCCCGTAAGAACTCCGTTCATCTTCGGGACACAGTTTAAGATATTTTAGATTCAGTCCGAGAGTTTTCTGTCCCTCCATTGCAAATGTATGTACGGTATACTGTCCTTGTCCAGAAAGGAAATAAAGACATCATCAAAGTAGTCCATGTGACATCAGTGGGTTAGTTAGAGTGTGTTGAAGCATCGAAAATACATTTTGGTCCAAAAATAACAAAAACTACGACTTTATTCAGCATTGTATTGTCTTCCGGTTCTGTTGTGGATCCGCGTTCAGTGCCGCCGCTGACGTAAGACGCTGCTGACGTGTGTCTGGTGCGTCCGTGTGTTCGGGTTCAAATAAATACGTCTGGGCAAAAAAAATGTAAGTCTTCCTCTGTGTGGAAATCCTTAGACATGTTTGCGAAGATTGTTTTGTTTCCAGCGTGCGTCTCCCTCAGACTGTAAACGAAGCTCGGGCGCACCAGACACACACACACACACACACCAGACACACACACACACACACCAGACACACGTCAGCAGCGTCTTACGGCAGCGGCGTCACTGAACGCGGATCCACAGCAGAACCAGAATACACACACACACACACACACACCAGACACACGTCAGCAGCGTCTTACGTCAGCGGCGGCACTGAACGCGGATCCACAGCAGAACCAGAATACACACACACACACACACACACTAGGGGTGGAACGGTACATGTATTCGTATTGAACCGAAACGGTACGGGCGTCACGGTTCGGTGCACGAATTTGCACGCAGAATACACGGTACAAATAAAAAAAACCTCTTAAATAGCGATGAATTTCGCTCTATTCGCTTTTGGTGTGACTGTGAACGCAGCAATGAACAGGCTGCGATCAAGATTGCAATGCAGGAGTGTGTGTGTCTGTGTGCGCGCGAGAGAGAGAGAGAGAGAGGCGCGATGAACAGTGTGTGTGTGTGTGCGAGAGAGAGAGAGGCGCGATCGAACAGTGTGTGTGTGTGCGCGCGCGTGCGAGAGAGAGAGGCGCGGTGTGTGTGTGTGTGTTCGCGCGCGCGAGAGAGAGAGGCGCGGGCGCGAATCGCGCGATGAACAGTGTGTGTGTGTGTGCGCGTGCGTGCGAGAGAGAGAGAGAGAGGCGCGGGCGCGAATCGCGCGATGAACAGTGTGTGTGTGTGTGTGTGTGTGTGTGAGTGTGAGTGTGTGTGAGAGAGGCACGGGCGATCGAACAGTGGAAACGTAAAAACATACTCCGTCATTTTTTTCATACAGGACATCATTAAAACTGCAATTTGTTTACTTATATTTGTGTACACTCGCAATAAAACACAACATTGTGCCTTTGTCACACTGTAAACTCTTGTCAAACTGTAACCTACACCTGTTAACAAAAGTTTTTATGGTAGTATTATTTTATACGGAAATCAATTATTTATAATTCAGATGAGAATAAAGTTAGTTAATTAAAATGAAGGAAAACAAATATCTTGATCTGAAATAGCAAATTAATTTTAAATTCATTCAGGTACAATTACCAAACATATCTCAAGGTCTTTTCGTCTTTTTAATAATTTAATTAATAAACTAATTATATAAAACTACTGTCAGTGCACTACAAATAAACTGGTTCTATGCCTTTATTAATAAAACTTATTTAAAAAAAATACAAGGCTTAAGACATTTATAAAAATGCCTTCTGCATTTTTGTTTTGCTTTTCACTCCATTGTACCGAAATCGTACCGAACCGTGATGTCTGAACCGAGGTATGAACCGAACCGTGACTTCTGTGTACCGTTCCACCCCTAACACACACACCAGACACACGTCAGCAGCGTCTTACGGCAGCGGCGGCACTGAACGCGGATCCACAGCAGAACCAGAATACACACACACACACACACACACACACACCAGACACACGTCAGCAGCGTCTTACGTCAGCGGCGGCACTGAACGCGGATCCACAGCAGAACCAGAATACACACACGGGCGCACCAGACACACACACACACCAGACACACGTCAGCAGCGTCTTACGTCAGCGGCGGCACTGAACGCGGATCCACAACACAACCGGAAGAGAATACAATGCTGAATAAAGGCAGAGTTTTTGTTATTTTTGGACCAAAATGTATTTTCGATGCTTCAACACATTCTAACTAACCCACTGATGTCACATGGACTACTTTGATGATGTCTTTATCTCCTTTCTGGACAAGGACAGTATACCGTACATACATTTACAATGGAGGGACAGAAAGCTCTCGGACTAAATCTAAAATATCTTAAACTGTGTTGCGAAGATGAACGGAGGTCTTACGGGCTTGGAACGACATGAGGGAGAGTCATTAATGACATCATTTTCATTTTTGGGTGAACTAACCCTTTAACTCTTTTAACACCATTGACGCAATTTTCCATCATTTATGAGACCATGGCTGCAAATGAAATCACGTACTTCCCTCCTATATAGTAGGCGAAAAAGGGTATGTGACAAAAGTAGTATGTCCGAATTCACAGTACTATCCGGATGAACTGCTATATCTGCCGAGATTCTGAAGTATGCATATGATGGACACTTTACTATCCCATGAGGCCACGGGAGAGGACAGTGAAGCGACATAACTGACTCCGTAGGTCACATGACAGTAACAACATGGCGAATGTAGTACGTCGTGATTACATTCATATTACACACACACATTCATACTATATAAAACATACTTTTTTAGCGGTCGAAGTTTTGGACGCAGCCTACGCATCCCTGCCATTGATGGGATTATCTGGCTTTCTGTGTTTTCACTGTTATACCGTAGAAGACGCTATTATAGGCAAAAAGTAAGAGCAGAAACAAGCAATAAAAGCAATGTGCATGTTGGAAAAAAAATCTTAGCATTTTGTTCAAAATTTTGCTTTTTTATTAAACTTTAACAAGTGTTAAAATGCACGAAGCTAGAATAAAATGTTGTTGTTTTTTAAGCAGAAGCTCTGTTTCATGATCCACTGCATGGTCAGATATTCATAACAAAATATAACAAACTTATGTGAAAATGATGAAAAAAAATGCTTGTAAAGCAAGATAAAAATGCTGATTAATACAATGATTTTGCAGTGTGGAAAGAGGAAAGAAAAGTGGATGACATTCAAATCCAGATGTTTCACCACCACAGATTATGTTCCATGTCATTTAGTGACGTCCAGTACAGTAATTGCAGGGACTATCCTGCTGGAGTAACTTGGGGTCACAAGTCTTACTTAAGGTCTCAGTAATGACAGGGCATCTGTCTAACGCTTCATTTCAGAATCCGTGAGCTCTGGGTTTCCAGCCCACACCATTAACCTCCACTCAACCATCATGTGATGAGCGCGTCTGTGCATGTGCATTATAAATGAAAGTCACATTTGCCTTAGAATAAGACTCATCTGAACAGAATTCAGATCAGGGTCATCATCACGCCCATTAAAAAAACATCAGGTTAAAGCAGGAATGTAGTTGCCGGACAAACACTCCTTCCTTTTCCACAGCGTATGATAAAAATGGAGTGTGCGGAATGTGTTTATTTAAAGGAGTGCAAACATGCAGCGAATGCGATCATGAAAGCAGTGGACTGTTCTTTCTCAACCTTATCTCTCTCTCCCCAAATGCAGGTCTCCAGACTAAATGGCCCCTGAAACAAAACATTCAAATCTATTTACTGAAGAAAAAAAAGCTGTAGTGAATATGTCAGAAATTAGCAAAGATATTTTGTATTTGGGCTCTACTAGAATAGGTTTTCTTGCTTGAAAGTAAAAAAAAAACACACATTATTTTCCACATATTCTCCATTGTTGCAGCTCCTCTCTTCCCAGTCTGTCAGTAACGCTCTGTTTAGTTCCTGTCTCTATGAAGCCCCTCCTTCTGAAAAGCACACTGTGCTCTAATTGGCCGGCTGGAGCAGTGTGTTGTGATTGGTCAAGCGCTTCCAGTGTGTTTGGGAAATGTCCCGCCCCTTACCATACCCACCAGTTCCAATACACTACTAACTAACTCAAACAGGCCCCGCCCCTTTATTCTGCGTATGAATTATTTAAATGAGGAATATTGTGACGTGTTCGTTCCCGGACGAAAACTCAAGACTACAATGGAGGCTGTGATGAATTTTTTTATTAATCATAACTAACATTTATTGTTCTTGCAGGAATAACATTCAATATGCTTTTGAATCCTAAATGTTTCCAAACCCTTTGGTATAAACTCAAGACTGAGTGTGTGTAAGTGAATCATGTCTGGATATAACAAAAAGGGGAAATGAACAAGCATAATCGGTCCTCTTTAAAAAGATCCTGCTCATAAGAATTATTCGCTCATGATTTGGACATCACCTGTCACTTCTCACCGATTCACCCGAAATAACGTTTTCTGTAGTCGCAGTCTGGAGCTGCAGTGACCTCTCTCTCTCTCTCTCGCTCTCTCGCTCTCTCGCTCTCTCTCTCTCTCGCTCTCTCGCTCTCTCGCTCTCTCGCTCTCTCTCTCTCTCTCTCTCTCTCTCTCTCTCGCTCTCTCTCTCTCTCTCTCTCTCTCTCTCTCTCTCTCTCTCTCTCTCTCGCTCTCGCTCTCGCTCTCGCTCTCGCTCTCGCTCTCGCTCTCGCTCTCGCTCTCGCTCTCGCTCTCTCTCTCTCTCTCTCTCTCTCTCTCTCTCTCTGTCTGTAATCTGTTTTCTAGGTTGTGTTGAGTGTCCTGCTCTGTGTACCGTCACACAAAGCTCTTTAGTAACTGTGTTTATCTCTCTCTCTCTCTCTCTCTCTCTCTCTCTCTCTCTCTCTGTGTGTCAGTTAGCTCTACCTCCAGCAGGTGATTTTGCTGTAATCTTTCATCCCTACACTTGTGGATTAGCAGAAGTGTAATCTGCTCTCCAGCACATCTGCCTGAGCGGACACACATCTTCCTAACTCATATCGATCAATATCACTTTCCATGCACAACATGATAAGTGAGGAGATCAGCAGGAAGGAATGGAGAGGAAAATAGATTGACTGAGGCAGCTGATTCCGGTCTCTCTCTCTCTCTCTCTCTCTCTCTCTCTCTCTCTCTCTCTCTATCACACTCCACCTGCTTGTGCAAATGCACGAAATGACAGGCAGCTATTTAACACATTTGCAGCGTGTCTTCATTGACAATTTAGCATGCATCCATTTGTTCCTGCTCGAGAGTTTATCTGGGGTTATCCTGAAAATCACTGCGTGGGAAACACTGTGTGCACAGCGTGACAGTCGCGTTCCTCCAAACACAGCTGCTCTTATTACCTGACATGTCACAATATAATCATTACACCAATTAGATGATGATATTCTGAAAGACACTGAGATCCTTTTCCTTACGTACATTAGATGCAGACACTGCATGATGACAATATGCTAATGATAGACAGACAAGTCATACAATATGTGGCTTTTTTGAGACCATCTATACTACCCTTTTCCCCCCAAAAGAAATAAATACTTCAGATACTTATTCAGAAAGGACGCATAAAATGCTGTATAAATGCTGTATCCTTTCTATTCATTAAAAAATCCTGATACATATCACGGTTTTCATAAAACATTAAGCAAAACAACGGTTTTCAACATTGATAATAATCAGAAATGTTTCTTGATCAGCAAATCAGTATAAATAATAACATGATTTCTGAAGGATCATGATGACACTGAAGACTGGAGTAATGATGTGGAAAATTCAGCTTCGATCACAGGAATAAATGACATTTTTAAACATATTGAAGTATGAAAGATGTTTTAAATTGTAACAATATTTCACAATGTATTTTTTATCAAATAAATTCAGCCTTGATGAGCATAGGAGACTTTTTTTTTCATCTACCAATAAACCATAACCACTAGTAAAGACTAATAAAAGAGTTAATAGACAAGTTATTACCATCAAACAACTGTATTTGTGTCAAATATCAGATCTCAGCATAAGTTTGAATATAATGTCTACACTTGCCGCTGTCTATTATGTCGTTAATATAAATTCTGACTGACCAAAAAAATAATAACAATTTGAATCTCTATTTGACTGGATCACTTTAACACAAGTTAACCCTAAATAAACTGTACAGTTCCCTTTAATTACAGGCTTCCCTCTTTTATTTTGCTGTGCTATAGGAATTTATTGCTGGTCAGCGCTTCTTGATTTTACCCGCGCTCTATAATGAACTCTACTGACTCGATTATTCCTCTGACAGTAAAGCGGTGATAGCTGGAGAACCGTGGTTTTGCTTCAGTCACAGTGATATCAGCTGTACTATCATTCAGGGTTTGTGTAAATGGCAGTGTAGAGCTGATCTTGGCCTAAGCCCTTGACTTGGAGGCCAGAGGATGGGGGAGGTGTGAGCCTGAGCCTGACATCACGTTTGAGTCAGAAGCCTTCAACTCCATGATATCTGTAGTGAACCTGACAGCCAGCAGATGTTGATGATGCCGGCCGTGGCCTTCTACTGGGTCACTACTGAGAGAAGATCATATGCCATTTAAAGGGATAGTTCACCCAAAAATTTAAATTCTGTCATCGTTTTCTCACCCTTAGGCCGTGTCCACCAAAGCGTTTTTAGCCGAAAACGCTAGACGCTCTGCTGAAAACGCCTAGCTGTTTGTTCAGTTGAGACGCTTCGCTGCTATGATACAGAATATCCGCAGCACAGTTTACCTTTAACTGATTTCACAGATAATTTGTTTCATACTAAAAATTAATTTTTCATCCATTTTGTTCGGTTAGCTCTGTTGGTTGATGTCGTTCATATGCACTAGATGTCGCCTTGGGGTTCTAAGCATGCGTCAAAACCGCCGCCATCTTGGAACTAGGGATGGGCGATATATTATCGTTTGCGATATATCGTTAAAATTTTTCCTCACGATAAGAATTAGTCTTCCCGCGATAATAACGATAAAGCCTATGACGGGACGCATTCGCAGCTCACGCGCATGGCGGAAGGCGGACGTGGAGCTGAGGTGAAGTTTATCGCTAAACGAGTAACTACCTCTACAATCTGGAACTGGTACACACAGATTTTCATCCGCCCATCTCGCCGAACACTGACTGAGCGCTTGAGAGTGTCGCTCTCCGTCAAGTGATCCGTAAAGCCCACTATATCAGTTCATCTCAATGAATACACAGTGTATTTGACGCGCAGTAAACACTGAGGCGCATGACGTGCTGTCACTGCTGAGAGCGCTCCGTGTTTCTCACGCACTCGATGAGAGAGAGAGAGTCTTACATACCACGCAGAATTGAAGTGTACATGACGTCTACATGTAAATTATATTATTTGTTGTATTTTCCTGTAAAAATAATGGAGTTCATTTGGAATTATTCAGCTTTGAGCAAGCAGAAACTAATGCGCAAACGCAGACGTGATGATATTCATGAACCCAGCAGCTCATCAATCCTTAATGTGGTTTATATTGTTATTAGTATCAGAATTCGTAGTAGTATTAGTATAACTATTCGTTGTTAGATTTTTTATATTTCAAACTTGTAAATGATTTGAATTATTACTGTGTGATGTTTTTCAGTATAGTTGCACTATTTAAACATTATCTGCACTTTTACAGAAGAAACGTATGCAACTTTTCCATTTCTGCAAGGGATGGTGTTTACTGTTTTACTGTTTTTTGATTATTATTTTATGTATGGTAATTGGTATTTTATAGGAGCCTATTTGGTGAAGGGTACATTTTACTTTGAATGCAGCTATCACTTGTAGCCAAAAACAGTGGTGAATATGGTATTGTATTTATATCGTCATTGATATCGTTATCGCAATAAATGGCAGAAAATATCGTGATATATTTTTAAGTCCATATCGCCCATCCCTACTTGGAACAGGAGTCTTGTCATAGGAAGTAGTTAGGATAACGCTGCGAATATGTACTTCGAATTCATGGATTTTCTGACTTTTGTGCTGCGCATGGATGTTCACACAAACGAAATCTGAACTAGGAAGAATGTAAAAAAAAAAAAAAAAAAAAAAAAAATTCTCTGGACTCAATGCTAAATACATGTCTGACCATTGGAACGAACCAAAAAACTAGAAAATCGCATTCATGACTATTTATGGTGATTTTATTTCCGTTAGACCTTTACCTACATTGACGCTTATGCATTAAAGAGGAGGGGCTCCCCTGTTCCATGATGGCGGCTCTCACATAGACGCATTTGTTCCAATGAACTGCCGTAGCCAAGGCGACATCTAGTGTATATATCTATGGATGTCGTTGTACAGAAAGAATGCTGTGACCAAGTGTGCCGCACAAGCTCTGAAATGTGAAGCCAAAACGCCTCGATCGCCCCCCGGTGGCCGGTCCTAGTATAGGTCATAAACCCCGCCTCCACGAGTTATTCAACGGCACGTGAGACCAACTAAACAATTAAATTACACTTCAAATATCGTTTTTCCAAAGATGGTTTCTGTTATTTACTGTAGTTTTTATCACGCTGATGTAATTTCAAGTGTTTGTTTTTAAAATAAGTTCGTTTTTAGTTAGTTATTTGATGCGGTGGTGGTGACGTCATGATTGACAGCTGTGATTGACAGGTTCTGTGAGCGATGTCATCACTGAAGCACCAACAGACTTTTTTTCGGGATCTTCGGAGGACTGAGGAGATTGGCGCTTTAAATGTAATATCTAATTTTCTATAATTAATTTTTTTTTAAAGTGCAGGAGCGTGTGCTTGCGATTGATTCTGCGAGCGTAAGGGCGGGGCCTTGATTTCACAGCTTTACTTTCTGCTCACGACTGCGCAGGTCTGGTCCCGAGATCGCTTCTGCGCAGACTCAAGTCCAAGATGTCAGCGCCATATCGGGACACTCGCGGCTTCACTTCTGACCAATGGAAGAGAGCGAAGGGGCGTCGTCCATCTTTTTTTACAGTCTATGTTTGTGACAGTTGGTCGGTGTGGTATTAGCCCCGCCCCTCCTCCTCTGTGATTGGACGGCTGGGTAAAAAGTGACAGTGATGAGCGCTGCGTTTTACCCAAAGTTGAACATTCTTCAACTCTCGGCGACTTGTAAGAAACCCCGAGCGCTCAGCACTTCAGCGTGAAAAAAACGCTCAGCGCCTCGTTGCGCTCATGGCGTTTTAAAAACGTGGCGCTCCCATTGAAAACAATTGAAAAAATACGCCATCCACTTGAAAAACCGCTTTGGTGGACACACGGCCTTAGTTGTTCCAAACCTGTATGAATTTCTTTCTTCTGCTGAACACAAAAGATGATATTTTGAAGAATGTCGGTAACCAAACAGTTGATGCGCCACCGATATGAAAATTTGCAGATGCGGATAACCCGATAATTCTTTACATTTGAAAGCTGATAACAAATGTATTGGCTAATAAATCTAAATCCAAATTTCTCACACCATTAAAAGCCATGTCCAAATTCAGTGACTATTAAAAGTAATATAATTTAAATTAATAATGAAAATGATCCCCTTTGTGTTTTATGGAGAAAAGACAGCATTCGGGTTTGGAACGACACAAGGGCGAGTAAATGACAGGGTGAACTATCCATCAATCTTATCTATTAATTACGTCAATTATGTCTGTCAATCTTCCATTACACATGTAATGGAGATGTGTGTACAATATTAAATTTAATTGAAACAAGAAGACAAAACCACTTCAATGGTTTAAACCACTTCAAGAGTTTCTTTTTATATCTTCACCATTCATTTGTGTAATATCACAGCTCTTGTGCAGAACTGAAAGATCTCAGTGTTATTTACAGGGTCTCTCTCTTAGTCATTCTCCACACTTGACAGAAGTCTGCATTTCATCAGCCGTGTGTGTGTGTGTGTGTGTGTGTGTGTGCCAGCTCCCTCTTATCAAACACTCAGAGTCTGGCCGAGCGGCACCCATCTCTTCAGCCAACATTCTGACATTTCATCACATTTTTTTAAAACAACTTCACAATCATGTCCCTGGTACAGACTATTATGCTTGTTTTTGTCAAGAATGGATGGATGAATGCAAACTAAAGCATTCTCTCTCCAGTCACAAAAACAACCTGCACTGGTTATTTAATAAACTGTGCAATAATACTCTACATTACATCATCATGCATTGAGAAGTCAATGAAAAGCATGCGACTAAAAGGTACTAAAATGAATATTCTCTGTACGCAAGCCAAGGTCACAGCTGATGGAAACGAAGGGCTATTGTTTAAAAGAATGTGCAATCTCTTTCCATACAAACGAAGAGTCCTGTATTAAAGTATTTGGTGATTTTACCATTACAAATGAGACACTAAATGGACAATAACGACTGAATGGGCCGGACTGTAATAGATAATTGGTCAGTCTGTCAATCAAGATGAAACACTTCTGACATTCAATTCACATCAACCTGGACGACATCTTTTCATAAAGACTTTATCAGAGCAACAACAAGCCTGAGTGTAGACTCGACGAGCCTCTTAACTGCACCTAATGTAGGAAGATGTTCTGGTTATTGAGTTGCAAAAACGCGGTGTTCATTTGCACATCAATGTGCACAAAGCTCTCAAACGACTCTTTGAGCTTCAAAACCGGGCAACTGTTGAGTGAAGCTTCAGGAGAGGTTATACTGAAGGTGAGCGTGACCTTTTGCGCATACAGGCTGAGAAACAAAGAAAATGCAAATGGCTTAAACGACGCACGGTGTGTGAATAAAATCCTCTCAGACAGTTTACTTTATTCGTGTGCTTTTACACACATTCGTGTCTTTTGGCTGTAGGCTTGTTTTTTTCTTGGCATAGATAAATCCCTTAAATAAAATGTGTGTGAATAATAAATATTTTAAAATTATTAACTCACTGTTTGGTGTCAGACCGGCTATGCATATTAGTCCTAACATACATCCACTGGAACTAAAAGCCTCTAGAGAATTATAATTATAAGTTTGATCATATGGACAAATACTCATATCTTCAAAGCAACATTTTTGAACTATTTAAATAAAGTGTAACAGTCACGAATACAGTGTGTATACTCTGCAATACACACTCATCCACCAAGGGGACTGACTACTAAATAATGTAAAGTCCTTAAATCCCCTCAGAACTATTAGATCAGCATCATTACTCCAGTCTTCAGTGTCACATGATCCTTCAGAAATCACTCTAATATGATGATTTGCTGCTCAAAAACATATCTTATTATTATCAATGTTGAAAACAGTTGTGCCGCTTTAAAAAAAACTTATTTTTAAATTAATATAACGTTTAAAAGAACAGCATTTATTTTCAATAGAGATCTTTTGTAACAATATATAGTCACTTTTAATCAATTTAATACATCCTTGCTGAATAAAAATGTAATTTTGTTTTAATAAACGGTATGATTTTATCCCAACGGTATGTAGTTTGTGGTTTAAATGAGTGACTAAACTGACTCTTAAATATTCAAGACTTTGACTCACTTATCTTGTGTATGTTTTGGGGTTTTTCACATGAGGTTTCTGTAACTCACAGAGACACAAGCATAAAAACATGAGCTGCGCAGATTAAATTGAAATCCAATTGCTGTCTTTCCAACTTTTCCGCTCTCATCAGTTTTGCTCTCAAACTGTTTTTGCAATCCATTCTACACTGTTATTTTTTTTAAAGCATTTTAAGCTTGTGTCGGTTAATTAACATTTGACATGAGGTCGTGCCCTCATTGGCTTCATTTATTATATAATGCCATTTTAATAGTGATGACGTTTTCTGGAGTTATGAAAGGTGTTGACTGTGTGAACGTAGTCATACACACACTCACATTCATCGCACATCAATCTTGCTAAGACCAGCTACAGAAACAGTGCAACAGTTCCCACACAATTCTTCAGCGCCGCTGCTGCCGGAAGTATTTTCCCATTCATTTCTCCCATAGGGATTTTCTTTCTTTTTGAAGTCTTTGTTAAAGCTTTATAGGCCATAAACCAAGCTAATCAGCTACAAGGTGAATCATTAATCATCATGTTTGATTCGAAGCAAACAAGTATTTGAAAATCGTATACAAAGATACAAGACTGTACTACTAAACGACTGTAATTGTAAACTGTAAAAAAGAACTACAATCCCATGAAGCATTGTGAACACCATAATCGAATTAAAAACAATGGAGAAATCTAACACGACTCATTTAAAGGGGTGATGAACTGAGAAATCAAATTTTCCTTGAGCTTTTGACATCTAAGAGGTCATCATATTATAAGAATATCCTGTAAGTTTCAGAACTGAAAACGTCCTTGTTAGTCCAATAAAAGCTTTTATTGATACCAGGCTCAGCAAACGACTCGTTTTTCAAAGTGGGGAACTATGACGACAAAGAGGATAAAACACCACCCCCGCAGAAGAAGATCAACGCCTACTTCAACACGGCCGGTTTAGCCCCGCCCACCGATTCGCGCATTACACCAAACTCATTATAATATGCAAAACTGTTATCCACTCACAGCAGTGGGCGTTTACTTCCAAGTCTTCAATGCGAGACGCCCATAAAAACCGAGCGTTTTTGAGCTAGGCTCAAAACTAGGGTAGAAAATAGCCTATTACTTATTCATTTTGATGTTTTTGAATGTAAAAACCAAGCGAACGTCATAAGTTGACCTCAGACAACAATATATATATTTTTAAAAAGCCAGTTCATGACCCCTTTAAAACTGTGTATATATATATATATATATAGTATATAAGTAAATATCTAAGCAAATATATAAACAATATATTTTAAGTTTAGCAAAAAATGCAAATATTCGCAGTGCTTTATGGGAGTGGGCGGAGCTAAAAACCTATTTTTGCACGTTTTGATTGTGGCGACTCTCTGATTGGTGGAATTTTCTGTGCTGTATCATTGGAAATGTAGTTTTCACTACGAATTCTGCTGTTAAACACGATTATTTTAAGAAAAAGCTCAAATAATGTGGGCTGACGCAAATACCATCGATTAAAAACCTCGTTCCTCACAGTATTTGTAGTTTGTCTTTAAAGGTTTATAAGCTATCGTAAAAAATCAACTTCCCTATGGAGAGTTTTTACTTCCGAAATCCCGACTGTTGTAGTTGAATAGTAAAATGCTAGTGAAGGTGCTTTGGATTAAAAGCATCTGCTAAATGCCTAAATGTAAACATATAATGCCATATATTCACAAAGCCATCTCATTAAACACATGCTCTCAACTGAATGAAAGCCTGCACTTATATGCAGTTCATCATTTTCTCTTTATGATAAACGCAAATCTTGTTGATTAATGGCCTGCACATCGCCTCTGACAAGGGTTATCTAAATATCCCTCGTTCCTAATTAACTCCGGGTTGCTTTTATCATTGTACAGCCACCGGTCTGGCGCTCAGTAAACTTAACGACATTCCAGAATCCCCCTGAGCACGAGGCCACGCCCACATTCACTCGTTAACCTAATTACCCTCGTGGTCCCGCGATCTCCACGGAAACACGTCACTACCCTTTCCCCAAGCAAGAGGCCATGAGAACATCTGCAGAACAAACAAACACACGGGGAAGGAGGAGGAAAAGGAAGGACACATGCGCATAAACACGTTTTCTCCGGGCAAGGGCTGTCCTGTTTTGGCTACAATAGCCGTATTCATATTTATAGAGCGGATTGGTCCTGCATCTTAAAAAGCATTGTGGCTTTGGAACGCCTCCCACCAATGCTCTCTAATTTAGGGTCTTATTATAGCATGGCGCACACACGCACGCAAGCACACATATATTTGGGACAGAAAAGCTGAGGGAGAAAAAAAAAACATTCAATCAGGCTGTGGGTTTTTCTGAGGAACCCGATTGCAAACTGCCATTTGCACATATAAAACCAAACCCGTAAAACAATATTACACTACAGCCTGTTATAAAGCCATAAATGTCCTCATATCCCGCTGTAAAATATAGTTTACGTGTGTCTCTCTCTCTTCCTGTGTCTCTCTCAGGTATGGAGTGATTACCCCTCCCCCCATCAGACTGCCGGAGCCGCATCTTAATTAGCCGGAGACACAGAACGAAAAAGAGCAAGCAGGGAAAGAGAAAAGGGTGAATGACAGAACGAGAGGGGCAAAGAAAAGGGAGAGACCAGAGATACGGCTGTGACGGAGATGTGCCGTTGTCATGGTGACACTGTGGAGAACAGGTAGAGGAGCACGGTCTCCTGGGAAAGAGCAGCGAGCCCCGATAGTCTCCACCTTTCTGTTTCCACCTCTCTCAGCTATCCCTCCCTCGCTCTGCTCTCTTTTCGAGCTCTGGTCCTACAATTGGTTTCTACGGTACAATGTTAGAGCTTGTAATAGTAAATCACAGCTTGTTCGTCCAATTTCCTCACAGATCAAGGATTGAAAGGAATATTCCAGGTGCAATAAGTGGGAATGACAGAATGAGAGGAGAGGATTTGTGGCATAATGTTAATTACCACAAAAATTATTTTAACTCGACCTTCTTTTGCTTTATATATATATATATATAATCAGTATCAGCTGATAGTGAAAATTATTGGTTTTATCGGCCAATATCTGCCGATAAAAGCAATTATTTTCACTATCAGCCATTGGATTGTTTAAAAACAGCCGATTATTAGGGCCGATTATATCTTGTCAATCAATTTGGGGGGGGGAACGTGTTTAACGTTTATGGATCGTCACCATTCACTTACATTGTGTGACTCACTGTAACTCAGTATTTTGCTGAAAGGATTAGTTCATTTAAAAAAAAACTTTTGCTGATAATTTACTCACCCCCATGTCATCCAAGATGTCCATGTCTTTCTTTCTTCAGTCGAAAAGAAATTAAGGTTTTTGATGAAAACATTCCAGGATTTTTCTCCATATAATGCACTTTACTGGGCAGCAAACGGTCCAAGGTCCAAAAGACAGTTTCAGTGCAAACTGTTCAAAGGGCTTTAAACGACACCAGACGATGAATAAGGGTCTTATCAAGCGAAACGATCGCTCATTTAAAAAAAAAAAAAACAAAGCTTAAGTTTTATAAGCTAAAATGCCCGCCTTGCTCTGTTCTGTGTAACTCTCCTGTTCGAACTCGTTCATCAAAATGAACAAATCTTTTTTCGAGTCATTTGATTCAATTAACGACCGAAATGAACGAATTGACTCGGAAAAAGATTTGTTCATTTTGATGAACGAGTTCGAACAGGAGAGTCACACAGAACAGAGCAAGGCGGGCATTTTAGCTTATAAAACTTAAACTTTGTTATTTATTTTTTAAATGAGCGATCGTTTCGCTTGATAAGACCCTTATTCATCGTCTGGAATCGTTTAAAACCATTTGAACAGTTTGCAGTTTGCACTGAAACTGTCTTTTGGACCTTGAACCGTTTGGTGCCCAGTAAAGTGCATTATATGGAGAAAAATCCTGGAATGTTTTCATCAAAAACCTTAATTTCTTTTCGACTGAAGAAAGAAAGACATGGACATCTTGGATGACATGGGGGAAAGTAAATTATCAGCAAATTTTTTTTTTAAAGTGAACTAATCCTTGAAGGGACGAGTTGAAATAATTTTTTGTGGTAATCAACATTATACATTCCTTCAAATGAAAGCTTGAGGATTCTTCCTAACTGAATGAATGAACGACACACACACACACACGACACTGATTTGCCCCAGATTTCCCCTACCTGCATCCATCATCTTCAGGTTATCTTCAGGAGGCGTCTGACGGATGTGAGGAGGTCAGAGCGAGGTCAGTGTGTTAGTTAATGTGAAGCATGTGGGCTGATAAGGTGAACCTCCTCGGCTGACACCTCGAAATGAGCGCTTTCACACCAGAACGCAGTGCCATTTGGTGGGCCTGATCATGTTTTTTCTTTAGCGGCGCCTTGGGAAATGCGCTTATTATGTCAACATGGAATTACCACAGTGTTTGGTGCACGACTGTGGCTAGGACTGAGATTTGCTTTGAGAAATTTAAAGCAGTCAGGTGTTACCACAAGCAAGGCAAGTTTATTTATATAGCACATTTCATACACAATGGTAATTCAAAGTGCTTTACATAGAAGAAATTAAAATAATCAAAACAAATAAGAATAATTAAAACAGTTTAGAATAAAAAATAAAGTAAAGTACAGTAAAACCAGTCGGACGAACAGTGGCACAGTGCTCATTCAGTAAATGCATAGCTAAACAGATGTGTTTTGAGTCTGGATTTGAATGTAACTACAGTAGGAGCACATCTGATCTCCTCTGACAATAATGACACCAGAATATAAATAAAAAATCCAGAATTATTTTAGACGAATATGCTTGCGCTGTCACTGACTAGATATATTTAAAATAATGTAAGCCACATTTTACTGGTAGCAGGAGACATTTGGCATTATCAGGACCCACAAATATTCCCCCATTGCATTATTATACACTGTAGCAGTTAACTGTCTGAGAACGAACATACACTGTCAAAATAGGATCAAATTCAAATGTATATGCAGAACTTGTTTTACAGAACTGACAAGCTTACTCAGATCCTCTTAGTGTAGGGAAAAAGTCACATATGGGGCTGTTCACAGAGCGTGTTTTTGCAGTTAAAACCACCGTGAGACGCAAGGTCTAGACACGTTTTTAGAACGACATGTTATGCATGAGAAGCTGCAAAACACACGAGGCACGAGCGCAGTGGTTAAACACGTCGTATCGCAATATAAAAATGCTACAATGTGTATCGTGGATAGTGACAAACTGTATTGTGAATAGTTCACCCAAAATAAAAGTGACTGTGTGAGAAAAGAATTCAAGTTTTCAGAGTTTTAGTGTCAGTATTGTATTAAACTACTATATATAATGTTGAATTTAATGTATAATAATGCAATGGGGGAATATTTGTGGGTCCTGATAATGCCAAATGTCTCCTGCTATCAGTAAAATGTGGCTTACATTATTTTAAATATATCTAGTCAGACAGTGCAAGCATATTCGTCTAAAATAATTCTGGATTTTTTATTTATATTCTGGTGTCATTATTGTCCTGTGCTATATGGGTTATCTGCACCAAGTCAAAGCCTATGCAATGTAAACCCAAATTTAGTATTGTTTGTTAACCTTTTACCATTTGTATTGCAATAATATCGTATCATGAGTTCAGTATCGTGATATGTATCGAATCGTGACATGAGGGTATCGTTACACCCCTATTTATATTGTTAAACTATTGTAGCGCAGCAAAATGAACAAACGGGTTTTGAGAACAGCCCCTTTTTAATATCTCAATTGTTGCTCCTAGACACAAAGTACATTTACATGCAGAATTATTACATACGTTTTTAGTCTTTTCTCAACGCCGAAGCCAACTGTTGTCTGATTAATGTTTACATGCTGAGCGAAACAAGAGCTTCAATCCCATTATTGGACTAACAGACCTAGAAACCCACACTGAAGCAATTTCACTCAGACTAAAAGTGTTTAAGTGACATTTTAGAAAGACAAATGATTGCTTTAGTTTGACTGAAATGGAATGTTAATGAAGTGTATGTAAACATATATTACTGGGATTAAATTGAAAGTCTTTTCTCTCACACATTTGTCTCCTGAGAAAAATATCTCATTTTACAGTTCCTAAAAAACATGTCTGTGCTCAGATTGCCAAGATACCAAAGTCTGTGATCAAAAAGTCAAATATTGCTCATCAGATTCTTCCAAAACCCAAACGATTAGTGTTGTGCAACTGGATTTTGCTGGGGTGTGTCACAACTACCGACTGTTTTTGCTGAAATTTCCCTCATACATGTTGAAGGTCAGAGACCCGCCCCAAAGACCACCTCGGATCAAACGGGACGGGAGTTGACTTTCAGACTGTAGGGTCATTATCTCAGCAGGGATCTGTTAACACACACCTGCCGAGAGACACATCCACACACACACTGATTCCTCAGCAACTGGAACCAACTAAGATGCCCGCTTTACTGTGTATGCCAACGATTGTGGCTAATTTGAACACAGTTAGGAGAAACATATTCTTGTGGGTCAGTTCATTTTGCTCACTCTCATGTTGTTCCAAACATGCATGACTTTCTTCCGTGGATCACAAAATTATATATTTTGGGGGAAAAAGTCTCAGCATTTTTTGTCCATGCACTAAAAGTCAATGGGGTCCAATGTTGTTTTGGACACCATTGACTTTCATTGTATGGACAAAAACATTCTTTAAAATGTCTTCCTTTTTATACCACCGCATCAGAAAGTCATACAGGTTTGGAATGAAACAAGTGCGAGTGAATGATGACACAATTTTCATTTTTGGCTGAACTAAACATTTTGGCTCCAATCCCACATTGGTTTATGCTAAGCAATGCTAATCCTCCTCACAGGCAACACAGACTTTGAGAGTGGCATGTCACTTAAACTTTTTAGCTTTTGTGAGTCTGTAAAGTGAGACCTTCATACAGCTGAGTGAGAACGCCAGCAGCAGAAACTTCCTGTGTCAAATTGCTTCACACATTCCTCTCTACTCGTTTTCTCTCGTTCCCTCCTCCTCATCTCCCTCCCTCTCTATGGTTGTCTTTGTCGTCTACAGCACAAAACACTGATTCAGTGCTGAACCCAGGAGTCCAACATGATCCTTTAAAACACGCATAAATGCAGGAGCTCTCAGGAGCGGATGCGTGTCCATTAGCTCAATTCCCAGATCTAAATTAAACTCCATCTCTGGCACACAAAGCCAGAAAGGATATGACACCACTGACCTGATCCACATGAAGCATCCGTTTGAAGTGGCCACAACAACTCAACCAATCACGCATTATACAAACAGTGTGTTGATTCATTTTGAATGGGCAACATGGTTTTGAAATTAACACCCAAGCCCAGCCAAATGTGGGTATTTTTGCACTGTAAAGAGTGTGAATTTGCTCATCAGCCAGCCTAGACTTACAAGACATCTCAGGTTGACATGTGACAAGAAAAGTGATTCCTTAGACACACTTGAAGAAACACATTTGCACATATCTTGATGAACAAGCAATACAGAAGCTGTTAAAGTTCCTGATGTCTGCTGTGTGTTCGGATGTTCACCGGCCTCAGCGCGGTTCCCATGAATCTTGACTGTGAACGCTCGATATTAACTGGAGTAAAGATTGCTTTAAATCTACACTGTGATTCGCTTAAAATGTGAATGCAAACAATGCAGGTTCACTTGTTTGTTGCAAACTTAAGGGGTCAGTAAAAACTGGCTTCAAAACAACAACAAAAACATGAATTAAAAAGTCAACTGAGACCTAAAGTGGACCAAAATATAACTTTCAAGGTCATGAGTGCAAAGAATGTATTTTTAGCCCACTTAAAGCATGTTTGTTTACATGTGATGGATTACTTTTATATCTAGATTGTAAAAGTAAAAATGCCTGGTAAAAATGGAGCATTCATCAACTACTTGCATGGGCAAAAATGTGGGCAACCTTTACAATAATGGTCAACTAAGACCTCAGCTACCCAATAGAGTGCACTAGTCAGGTTCCGGAAGTAAAAAATACCATTTATTTTCTCCATATAGGGAATAGTTTTTTTGATTAATAACATATATAAACCGTTAAAGGCAGACCTACTGTGGGCTATGAGGTTGTTAATCGATGGTGCTTTTGTTGAAGCCATTAGGCTTGGTTCATGGCTTATAACTCTTAAACTATGACTTTAAAAAAATCCCTATACTAAAAAATAATGGGGAAAATACTTCCGGAACCAAGGCTGCTGAAAAAGTGGACGGGCACTCACTGTGTTGGCATGGATTTGAGACCACCAGTAGTTTATCATTGTCCGTCAACTGTTTAAAAGAATGGCTTTGAGCTCAACACAAGTGCTCAGTCGCATAGAAACTCATAGCATCCGTAATAAAGACTCTAGAGATGAACGAAGAGCTCTGTTCTAAGGGTTTCATCATAATGCATTTCCTCGCGCTCACTGCTTAAAGGTAAATACAAGTCTCGAGGTAGATCCTGTGTTCCGCTAGTTTTTTTTTTTCAGTCTCAAAATAAACCAATATCAAAAAAAAAAAAAAGGTTAATGAATTTGATACCCTTCTGAATTGCACATTTTCACATTTCCGGGTTTCTCAGAAGCTGAAGTCATCATAGTTGGGTAAACTTCTAGCAGTGAATGAGAGACTACATTAAATATATTTTTCGTGTTCCCATTTGCTCAAATAGCAAAATAAACACTCCAAAAATAGTGTTTTCACAACTTTCAAAAGAAGAAAAAATAGAGAGAGATTGATAACGGCAGTCAGAAGAGAGAAATAGCTACGTTAGAAATACCCTCACAGCAGCGTATATTTTTTAGTTTTTTTGTAATTTGATGCAAAGGTAATATAATACAAGGTAAATTGTTATAAATGTACAAATATTTAAAAAAAATAATAATATAAAAACGTTGCAGGGTTTACGATGCCGATGATCGTTAAAAATCGGTTAAAATCATTGGTTAAAACGCGTCATAACAGTCTGTGGAAAAGGTAGTTGCTCTCTCGCGCCGCGAAAACCAATGACGTCACCCCCCGCAGCCCCTCCACACCCTCCTCCTCCTCCTCCTCCTCAGGCGATCTCCGGTCAATATCACCCGCCGATCGGCGACACTTCCAACACCTCCGCCGATTACCTGCTTTAACCCATTATGATGCAGCCCTGCAGTAATTACCGGGTATGTCTGGAGCCCACCGATCACTCTTGACCTCAAAGAGAGCGGTAACGTTACGTGTGGAGGGACCACCGACAGGCAAACATGAGGGACAAAAGGCTCGTAATTAAACCATAATTAGATGCGACGCGTTAATTATAGTTTATCATGACCCGCGCGCGCACACACGCTCCACGCCAACATAATCAGACAACCGGGGAAGGCGGCTAGCGTAACGGTGTGTCCGTGACCCACAACACCAACACACACCCACCTACCCACCCACCCACATCCAGATCAAAATGGCCAAACAAGGCAAAGGTGCTCAATGGAAACCCGCACCGTGAGTCAGTCGTGGGTCCCAGCACGGAGCTTCTCCAGCCCGCGCTCCGCGCGCCTCAGGCCGCCAGAGACGCGCTGTCTGCGGTCAGCCGAGAGAATGTGGGTCGCGTCCAAGATTTGCACCACGGCTGCTGTCGCCTAATTAATGACCATACAATTCACCCTCTCTCATAACGATTACCGCAAACACGCACGAACATAATCCCGATTGTTAAGCGCATGTGACCGGCGGTAAATCGCCCCTCTTCCTAACAATAGAGTGTCATTCTTACCAGTGCGGTTTGCGCCAGCAGCAGCAGCGCGAGCGCCATCCAGCACGGGCGCTTCATGGTGCTCCGAACACGGCAAAACACGGGGCTCTCGTCACCCCGCTTCTCGTTGAGGTGCTAGGTAGGAGTAAACCTTTCGTTTTCGGTATCCAACTTCAGGGCAGGCGCTTTTGTCGGCACATCCGTCTGCCCGTGATCGCGTACGGCACACGGTCAAATCCCCGCAAAACCACGCGAAGACCGAGGAGTAGCAACGCGCGCACGGCCTCTAGTGATCTACTCCCCTCTGACTTCAGTGGTTGAGACTTGATGGATGTGGAAGCAGGGAAGACCAGAACTCCCCTCTCTCACTCTCACACACACACACACACTTCTCTTTCTCTGCTGTACGCTATGGCGTGTGTGAGAAGAGGAGGGCATTGGTGGATTCTCCTCCTCGTGCGGTTGAGGAATGATGATGCCCCCTGCAGCCCGTCTTCCCTCTCTGCCTCTCCCTTCTTCTTCTCCTCCTCCCTCTCCCCTCTTCTCCTCCTCTTCTCTATCAAGATTTACATCAACCCCTCCCGTGACCCTGCTGCATATCGGGGATTTGTTTTTGGTCTATAGTGGACATATGTTTTTGATAATACCTCTGAAATAATTTCATGCTACTGTTTGGACTCCTGGTGAATCTTAAAAAGTGCTTTTAAGAATTAGAATCTGAATAAGATTCATTGCCAAGTGTGTTTTTACACACACACACACACACACACACACACACACACACACACACACACACACACACACACACACACACACACACACACACACACACACACACACACACACAAGGAATTGTGGTCACAGATGCAGGTTCCAGTGCACAGAAACAACAACAGTACACAAAGATTTTTAATATAATGTATCAAATTGCTCATAGCAGCATCATCATTTCTCTCAATCATCATTTTATTGCATTACATTATGGATTTTGCCCCTCATAATTAAAAGTATTGCATTGATAATCAAAACATTTAAATATCTTCTTACTAAGACATTATTGGGAGACAACTGATATTTATATGCATTTTAAGTAGTCTGTTATAAAAAATATTTATTTACTTTATAAGCTATCAGATATAAAATTGTTTCAACTTAAAAAAGTGTTTGTGCTGCTTTAAAATTTTAAGTTTAGTCAACTCAAATATCCAACAGTTTTTTACAGTGTACTTTTTGGCAATATCTGTGCATATTTTTGCTCAATTTGAGCCTCTGAATAAAACTGAAGTGTTTCTTGACTGTGAGCTCCATATTCTCACTATATAATTTATCAGACATTTGTTAGAATTTATTTTATATTTCATCTAAAGGTTTAATAAACGCTTAAATAATTATTTAATACATCAGGCTTTATATTCATTGTACTTTTGTGATGGAACAAAGAACTATTCTGATTCTGGTTTTTAATGTTTTAATCTTTTGATCAATCATCAGCTGAAAACGAAATCATTTTGAAAGGGATTCCAATGAAATCGTTCCAGTGTGTTTGTGGTGTGGACTTGCCTGTTGTCATAGAATTAGTACAATTATCAAAACTTTATAGTTACAGCCATCATCCTTAGTGTGAACAGGCTTTTAGTCACCTTTGAAAAATGCAAGATTTACAATAGCACATCTGGCAGATGCTTTTATCTAGAGATCTGCAATGCATTCGAGATATGCATTTACTCATAATGTGTTCCCTGGAAAGATGTTATGCAAGTTCTACATTTGAAAACCACTTATGAGAGTGCGATTTAAATAAATCCTTCATCAAGGCGTATCTGCTACTTTCATCAAGAAAGTACAGTATCCTCAGGCCGTCATTAAGAAAACTCATTTATTGCTCATTATCATGTGTTTCATTAAAGAGGACCTGTTATGCCCTTTTGCTAAGTTTTTGGGCTCTACTAGAATAGGTTTTCATGCTTGAATGTTAAAAAACTCCACATTATTTTCCCCATTGTTGCAGCTCCTCTATTCCCAGTCTGTCAGTAACGCTCTGTTTAGTTCCTGTCTCTATGAAGCCCCTCCTTCTGAAAAGCACACTGTGCTCTGATTGGTCGGCTGGATCAGTGTGTTGTAATTGGTGAAGCGCTTCGAGTGTTTGGGAAATGTCCCGCCCCTTACCATATCAACCAGTTTCAACCAAGCGTGCCGCACAAGCCCTGAAAAGTGAAGCCAAAACGCCTCGATCGCCCCCCGGTGGCCGGTCCTAGTATAGGTCATAAACCCCGCCTCCACGAGTTATTCAACGGCACGTGAGACCAATTAAACAATTCAATTACACTTCAAATATCATTTTTCCAAATATGGTTTCTGTCATTTACTGTAGTTTTTATCACGCTGATGTAATTTCAAGTGTTTGTTTTTAAAATAAGTTCGTTTTTAGTTAGTTATTTGATGCGGTGGTGTGACGTCATGATTGACAGCTGTGATTGACAGGTTCTGTGAGCGATGTCATCACTGAAGCACCAACAGACTTTTTTTGGGGATCTTCGGAGGACTGAGGAAATTGGAGCTTTAAATTTAATATCTAAATTTCTATAATTAATTTTAAAAAAGTGCCGGAGCGTGTGCTTGCGATTGATTCTGCGAGCGTAAGGGCGGGGCCTTGATTTCGCGGCTTTACTTTCTGCTCACGACTGCGCAGGTCTGGTCCCGAGATCGCTTCTGCGTGGACTCAAGTCCAAGATGTCAGCGCCATATCGGGACACTCGCGGCTTCACTTCTGACCAATGGAAGAGAGCGAAGGGGCGTCGTCCATCTTTTTTTACAGTCTATCTATGGTTTCAACACACTACTAACTAACTCGACCAGGCCCCGCCCCTTTATTCTGTGTATGAATTATTTAAATGCGGAATATTGTGATGTGTTTGTTCCCGGAAGAAAACTCAAGACTACAATGGAGGCGTTTTAGGGAGTTCAGAAACACCGACACTGATATACAGAATAACTCGAGAATAATAGGAATATTACACACTAAAGAAAGTTGAACATGTAAGAAAGCATAAAAGGTCGAGCATGTACATTAAAGTTGTGATAAACTATAGCAACTAAAATGAGTCCAAACAAAACCTTCTAATAATAAAGAAGAGTAGTTTTTTTCCAAATTAGTCTTGTGACAGAATAGCTAATAAAGATCACAGTCCTGAACACATAACAAGCACATGGAAAGAAAGAGTCAGAGGCCGTCGTGAAATTTTGAAATTTTTTCATTGTTTTGTTTCAAAATAAAGATCACACGTTGTTTAGAGACAATCTACAACTGGAGTTACAAAAAATAGTTGCCCAGGCAGAAAGCACACACAGCATCTGTTACCTATACACATTATGGTTACAAGTGTGCCTGCATAAAGAGAATCATAGGAAATATACACAAGGCTGTTTAAATATACACCAGAGAGTGTTCCAAATCAAAACCAATGGCCAGTATGTTACAATCACTTACAAGTAGACAAAAGAATGGCAAATCTGTACACACCTCCGACTCTGACCCAGGGCAGTCGAGCGCGTCACACACACATACACACACACGCGCTTGCTGCTACCTGCCCAGGAGTCAGGGAGGGACTATAAAAGATCTTAAAAAAAGAAAGGGATGAGTGGAGGTGAAAAAGAGGTGGCTGGTGAATGGCTAAAAGCAGAGTGCGCACTTTTCTCTGTTCTTTGTACATCTATGCAGTAATAATTCAAAGGGCTTCAAAACCAACAAAAAAATCTGATATTACAATTTACAATATATAACAACTCATAACTCAGAAACCACAACCAAAGAGGTGAGAATTTACACTGAAATGCACAAGATTTTCTTTTTTCCATTTTGTCCGGTTTTTTTCTTTTCTCCTCATACCAAAAAAGGGCTGTAGAAGCGAGTCCACATTTACATTAGCGAAGGTTTACAAATGTACAATTATACAATCAGAAGTATGTATTCACTACAGGGGAAGATTATAGATACAGATTGGACATCAAAAACCAGAAAAACTACAAAGTTTTATATATATATTTATATATATATGCAAAGGTCTACACCAAGTATGCACTAAATAGTTTATAGAAGCAAGACCAAAAACGTCTCCCATGCTAAATGTCTGCGTGTTAGCAATCAAGTGTTAGTGATAATGTATGTGTGTGTGTGTGTTATGAAAGAATATGCGAGTTAGAAAGGTGTTGCAAAGCAATAAAGTGTGTTTGCGCAAGCCTACATGATTGAACATGGGATAAATCAAATATTCTCTCATTTCATACAGGACCAAAAAGGACCATCATTTAGGTAGTAGAGCAAAAAACGGAAGAAATGCTAAAAGGGAGAGGAAAAACAAACACAAAAAAACAGGTCACAACAACCTGGGGATGATTCAGTGTTGAGGAGAAGGTTTCGACTCTCCACCCCAACGTCATCGACTGTGGACAGACACGCTCACACAGACGGCCATCCTAGAGGAATTATGGGAAGGGTTTACATGATGCCATTAGGAGGTGCACAGAGTGGGCCGAGGTCAACGCCGTTCTTCATGTAGTACTTCTCCAGCTTGGCCAAAATGTGCTTTCCGTACGTGTACTTCCTCAGCGTTGCAATATGGGGCCGGATCTACACAAAACCAAGCAACATCCATCACACAACATTCATCACGGTTCTTTGACACTTTAGCATGGGGTGTGCGATATGACCAAAAACATATTTCACCATATTAAAGGATTAGTTCACTTTTAAAAAAACTTTTGCTGATAATTTACTCACCCCCATGTCATCCAAGATGTCCATGTCTTTCTTTCTTCAGTCGAAAAGAAATTAAGGTTTTTGATGAAAACATTCCAGGATTTTTCTCCATATAATGCACTTTACTGGGCACCAAACGGTCCAAGGTCCAAAACACAGTTTCAGTGCAAACTGTTCAAAGGGCTTTAAACGATTCCAGACGATGAATAAGGGTCTTATCAAGCGAAACGATCGGTCATAAAAAAAAAAAAAAAAAAAAATTTACGTTTTATAAGCTCAAATGCCCGCCTTGCTCTGTTCTGTGTAACTCTCCTGTTCGAACTCGTTCATCAAAATGAACGAATCTTTTTCCGAGTCGATTCGTTCATTTCGTTCGTTAAATGAATCAAATGACTCGTTAAATGAATCAAATGACTCGAAAAAAGATTCGTTCATTTTGATGAACGAGTTCGAACAGGAGAGTCACACAGAACAGAGCGAGGCGGGCATTTGAGCTTATAAAACTTAAACTTTGTTATTTATTTTTGAAATGAGCGATCGTTTCGCTTGATAAGACCATTATTCATCGTCTGGAATCGTTTAAAGCCCTTTGAAAAGTTCGCAGTTTGCACTGAAACTGTCTTTTGGACCTTGGACCGTTTGGTGCCCAGTAAAGTGCATTATATGGAGAAAAATCCTGGAATGTTTTCATCAAAAACCTTCATTTCTTTTCGACTGAAGAAAGAAAGACATGGACATCTTGGATGACATGGGGGTGAGTAAATTATCAGCAAAAGTTTTTTGAAAAGTGAACTAATCCTTTAAATACGTTCACAATATCGTTACTAAAAATAAAACCAAAGCAGCAAATAAAAACAAAATGATTAATACAATAGAACAAATATACAAGTTAAATAAATAAACCTACTGTATCTAAAAGTTTAGTGTAAGAAATGCTAGTGATTGTATATTAGGCTGCTGTCACTTTAAGACTAAATGCACAAACTAAATGTATGGTTTTCACCCAACTGTGTGTTAATTTAAGACACAATCTACTGTGTTTAAGTGAATACTCCACACAATGGGCATTTGGACAATCCTGTGGGTTAGGTTTAGACTTCGTTTGTTTCAGTACTGGATGAATCAGTGTTTTGGAACGAATCTCTTGAATAATTTAATGACAAATATATTTTTTAACAGTCTCTTGTCGGCACCTACGGGTGTAACGATGTAATATTATTATCATACTTTCAATTATTTAAATGATTGTGACATGAAACAGCTACACGGTATAATTTTTTCTATCTATACATGACAACTGCTCTCAGTCCGTCAGCGGCAGCGCAAACGCAGACTTAATGTTCGCTGTATTGAGTGTCAGAAATGATCAATGCAGTTTTCTCACAGCACAGAGAGGTTAGAAAATAAATGTAAGTAGACGTTCCTGTCCCCAGTATTCATTTTAAAAGAACATGGGTCCCATAGACTACTTATTCACTGTTGCAGCCGTTTTGGCCAGTGCGGTCCATTAAAGAGGAAACACTGAATTTGACAAGACTGCAGTTCTACACATATTTGACAGGATTTTTTCAAAGTTCAGATTGGCTCAATCCTCAAAAATATAAATGTACATACACATGAATTCATTTTTTTTTTTAAAAGGTCTGAATGAATGATTCAATGGATGATACTGGATAAATCAATGTTTTTGAACTAATGATTCAATGAATTTTTTTTTTTTTTACCAGTCTCTTGTCGCCACCTACTGGTGCAACGATGAAACTGTCTATTAGAAGCATCAAGTTACTTTAAAAAGGTGATTCACTCTAATTTAATCACTACTGTAGACATCAGTGTTTATATCGGAACTATAAACTTTTATCCCAGTACTTCAGTGATCATTTGAATTATTGCAACAGAAATAATTATATTGTGTGGTTTGTGAAGCGGTTTCATAACTATACATGACAACTGCTCTCTCCGGCTCAGAACACAGATCTGAATGTTGCTGTGATCATACTTGTCAGACTCACTTTATAATGTGACACAAAAATAAATGCTGTTCTTATGAACTTTCTATTAATCAAAGAATTCTGAAAAAATAAATGTATCATTGTTTCGACAAAAATATTAAGCATGGCTGCTATAAAGAACATTAAATATAAATTAAATTGTAATATAAATGTAATAATATTTCACAATATATTACTGATTTTTAATTGTTTTAATAGACATAGCCGAATTGTTGTCGTTTATGAAGATCATCACGTGGGAGTTTGAATCGAGATCTTTTAATAATTAATCACGCAGCTCTACTGGACGCTTTATATCGTTGCCATATCGTCACAGCCCTACTTTGGCACAAACCGGAAAAGAAGAAATACTGATGACGAAATAGCAGCCGCACCTTGTGCATTACAATCTTGCGTTGTGTCGGCTCGGCCACATCGATCATCTTCTGCACAACATAGTTGGCATACTGGTCCTTCATCATGGTGTATAAGGCACTGTGGGGCCCGTCCGCCATACTGCACACCTCATCAATCAGCATCGCCCTCTCGGCACGCAGCGAGTGGGTCACACACTTCTCCACCACGTTACTGAGAACGCAAACACAAGCGCCTCCCAAATAAGACACTTCCACCTGCTCGTATTTTGTGTTTTATTATTAGAAATTCTTTGTGCGTACCTGGCAAACTTATGCTGGCTGAGCCCCAAAACATTTCCTCGGATTTCCGACACAATCTTGCTCTTGTCCTCAGCGCGGCCGTGCTCCAAAACGTGCTGAATTACATAATTCCCATACTGATCCTATATGGGAATGGGGGGAAAAAACGCTTTAAGAGGAATGGCTAAGATCCTGGTTCAGTGCAGAAAGAGACGGCTTCATAAATTACCTGCACCAGCTGCTCGGTGTGCTGATGTATTTCCTCCAGGATCGGGAGAGTCTGCTCGGGCAGGCAGTGCTCCAGAATACGCTGGATCACCCGACAACCATATGGGTGTGTGGACAGAGCAAACACCTGCACAACACACACAGTTATTAGTTAAACATACACACAAGAGACAAAGGTTTTAAATACATTTCAAAATACGCCGCTCCAGACACGACTGGATGAGAATGCAGTTTTCTCACAGCACAGAGAGGTTAGAAAATAAATGTAAGCAGACTTTTCTGTCCCCAGTATTCATTTTAAAAGAACATGGGTCCCATAGACTACTTATTCACTGTTGCAGCCGTTTTGGCCAGTGCGGTCCATTAAAGAGGAAACACTGAATTTGACAAGACTGCAGTTCTACACATATTTGACAGGGTATTTTCAAAGTTCAGATTGTCTCCACCACACACACAAAAAAAAAGTATATTAATTATAATTAATTATTTAGCAAGGACACTAGTGAGAGAAAAGACATTTCAAATAAATGCTGTTCGTATGAACTTTCTATTAAATCAAAGAATTCTGAAAAAATAAATGTATCATTGTTTCGACAAAAATATTAAGCATGGCTGCCAGAAAGAACATTGGCACATGAATCACAGGAATAAATTACAAATTCAAATTGTAATAATATAATATACAAATAATTGCAGCCTTAGTGAGCATAATAGATTATTGTTTTTTAAATCTTGCCGCAAAAAAAAATCTGACCAAACTTTTCAATGGAAGTGTATTTTTAATTTCATTTTAAACTTTCTCTACACAAAAAAGAAACATTTACACCAATTTATTGTTTAAAATTAGGAGTATTATGTATCTTCATATTATTATTTAAACTATTTTTCATTTGTTATACTGAGATTCTGCACTGAAGTTGTGCTTCAAAAATCAAGCCCTCCAAAAATAGGTCACAAAAGTTCCCATGGTACACAAACATACACACTCAAAGCCGTTGTATTCAAACATATTGTTTTACACAATTTCAAAAGAGACACACCTGTCCTTTGAATGCATCGATGATGAACTGAAGAGCATGAGGCTGGACACACTCAATGCACTTCTGCACAACATGATTGCCATTTTGATCCTTCACACACTTTAACACGTGCCCGTCGAGCTCCCGAACCATCTCGTTCTGTAAAAGACACAAACAAATTTGATTCAATTCATACACTTAGTGTAACTTCACCACAGCCACGGGAATAATTATAACATGAGCGTACAGCCTTTCATAAACTTACAATGACTTGTTGGTCCGAAGGGATGAACTCGAGAGCTTTCTGGATCACTCGGCAGCCGTACATCTGCAGCGCCAGGGATAAAACATGACCACGGATCCGCTCGGCCAGCGCCAACTTCTGATCCAGACTGCCAAACTAAACACATAAAACTGCTTTTAGCATCCTAATTGACAGCCAGTACGCTTAATGCACATAACTGATGAACTGAGCAACACTGAAACTGATACTTTGCTGTATATTACTGTTAAGCTGCATAGAAACAATCTGTATTATATAAATAAATGTGACGTTTACACCTGGCCACTTCATGCGTTCTCTCAGGTCGTATCGCTATCTGATTTATCAAAACGATTACATTTACACCTGGTCACATAAATGCGTTTTCGCAAAACGGATATAAATCCGATCTTCAATTCCCGCGCAATATGCAGATTTAATGGAGTTCACGTCACCGAAAGCACCCGAGATGAGCTGCATTTTATTGATCATCAGCTAAAATCAAAAACCGCAATAAGAGAGCGGCAACAGCCCTGGTGGATCATTTCATTTCTTTACTTTTAATGATGATTGTGTGTTAAGCGTCTGCGACTTTCACTTTGATTTGCGATAGTTTGCTCGTTGGCTTAATGAATAGATGGTCAGCTGCTCATCTGTGGTGATGCGTGTCGCAGTAGCACCGTCATATCAGGCTATAATATTACATATAGCCTATCACACGCACTCATACGTTTATTTTTTAGCAATTTTTAGGAGGAGCAAAATGTACATATGTGGTTTCAACAACCAGATGCATTTACACTTGTCCAGTTTCGTCTGTTAAGCGGCCCAGATCTCCTCATGAAGTGGTTTGAGCGATCGGATTCAAATCCGTCTCGGAGGGCATTTACACCTGGTCTTTTCACGATCGGATAGCTATCCGATCACAGAAGACGCATGAAGTGGCCAGGTGTAGACAGGCCCTTGATGCGGTCAGAGGTGGACAGTAACGAAGTACATTTACTTGACTATTATTTTTTCTGGAAACTTTTTACCTTTAACTTCACTACATTTGAAAGACAAATATTGTACTTTTTACTCCACTACATTTCTGTCAAAGTCCTTGAGTAGAAAGTAGTTCCGTTAGTCAGGGCATGATTTTTTCCGTCTCTAAAACGTGATTGTTTTTTATTTTGCGGCTGACAGACAAGACTATTAGTAATCACTCCTGTAGGGTCACGTGTCCTGAAGTTTGATGATTAGTACGATTTCTCTTTACTAGTAATCTGTGAGAGACAGTATCGTTGTCACAAGTAATGGTTTGAAAGTTGTGTTTTCATGGCAAATAAGTATTTCTGTTGTGCTGTTTGTTAAAGCAGTATTGCTCTTGGGCAGTTATACAGTTATGGTTGTATAGCTAGTTTTTTTTATTTATATATTTACAGACCACTTGATTCAAATGTGCATGAATGGATACACGTGTACTTCTTTTGTTGGGGTGGTAGGACTGTTAAATTTAAAAAAATGAAGATGATTATGGCTGTCTTTTTTTATAAATTCAGCTGTTTCATTTCTATAGGTTTTGTGACTTTCTAAAAGCTCCACACTACAAAACTACAAACTGGTGTGTGTATTCACTAGGTTGCTTCAGAGGCATAAGGTCCTGTAATAATGCAACAATAATATTGCATTGACTTTGTACTTTTGATACTCAAGTAAAAATACAGAAGTACTTGTTTTTAAAAGTACTTTAGTAAAAATCGGTCTTTACAACTTTTACTTGTAACGGAGTAATATTTGACCAGTATTATCTGTACTTTCACTCAAGTAAGGAAGTTGTGTACTTTGTCCACCTCTGAATGTGGTACCAAATCAGGTTCCAATCTGAACCGGCAACCTCTCTGTCCTCATGTTAAACCACACAGTTCATTAGATACTAAAACAATGCATTAATCAACAAAAGAACTCGGTATTACCTCAAAGAACTTCTGGATGACGTAATTTCCAAACACATCAACCATGAGCTGGTAGGCCGCCTGTAGTATCTCGTTGAAGACCAACTGACGTTCTGCAGGACTTGCTCTCTCCAATTTCAGCTGGATAAACCTGAACAAAATTGTTTGTTTTTTTAATATTTCGGATCTTTTATGTATTATTCCCACTATTATCATATCATGCCGAAAAGCTGATATAAGGGTTCTGACTTTCTAACATGTGAGCTGTGGCAGACCTGGAGCCGTGCTGGTCCTGAGAGAACTCCATGACGTGTCCCGCGATCTCTCTCAGCTGCAGGTTGGGGTAGCGGTTGTTTCTGAAGTCCTCGAGGAGACGGCTGCGTCCCGAAGGCATCACATCAGACATCCCGTAACGTAGCCGAGAGGAAGGGAAGAGCTGGCTGCTGGGACTGAAGAGAGACGAACCTGTGGTGGCATTGCGGTACTTGGCCTCCGCTCCTGGAGCTGCCGAGATAAAACGCCCACTGCCATTGGTCAGTCCACCTGAGGGGGAGGCGCCAGAAGGGAGATTCAATTCATTAAATATGTTTAAAGGGGTCAAGGGTTAAATAAATAACCCTATTGTACCTAAAAGTTTAATGTAAGAAATGCTAGAGAGGCTGCTGTCACTTTAAGACTAAATGCACAAAATAAATTTACGGTTTTCACCCAACTGTGTGTTAATTTAAGACATCTACTGTGTTTAAATGAATACTCCACACAATGGGCATTTGGACAATCCTGGGGGTTAGGTTTAGACTTCGTTTGTTTCAGTACTGGATGAATCAGTGTTTTGGAACGAATCTCTTGAATAATTCAATGACAAATATATTTTTTAACAGTCTCTTGTCGGCACCTACAGGTGTAACGATGTAATATGATTATCGTACTTTCAATTATTTAATTTATTGTGACATGAAACAGCTACACGGTATAATTTTTTCTATCTATACATGACAACTGCTCTCAGTCCGTCAGCGGCAGCGCAAACGCAGACTTAATGTTCGCTGTATTGAGTGTCAGAAATGATCAATGCAGTTTTCTCACAGCACAGAGAGGTTAGAAAATAAATGTAAGCAGACTTTTCTGTCCCCAGTATTCATTTTAAAAGAACATGGGTCCCATAGACTACTTATTCACTGTTGCAGCCGTTTTGGCCAGTGCGGTCCATTAAAGAGGAAACACTGAATTTGACAAGACTGCAGTTCTACACATATTTGACAGGATTTTTTCAAAGTTCAGATTGGCTCAATCCTCAAAAATATAAATGTACACACATATGAATTAATTATTATTATTTATATTTTCAACAGTTTTTTTTTTCTTCACAGGTCAATTGTGAGATTTTGGCTATTTGTCTTCAATAACATGTCTTCTTTCAGACTTGTGGTGGAAAAAAAAGTCCAAAATACACATTTAGGTCTTTATTTTACTACACTCTGTCTATTAAAATCTTAAGATTTCTCCTAAATTCAACAAAAGTTGGCGTTCTAAATCAACACGCTGCTCCGCGATCGCAGTCTGCACCCTGTCAATGTTGTCGGATCCAAATATGGTCATTTCCTTTTTTATCAGCAACCAATCGTGAAAGTACAATGGGGCATTTAACTCTAAAAGCGAAATCTCATTGGCTGATGTCAACTTCTCACAACGTGATTCGTTCAGATGCCTCACGTGACGTGCTCTGATATTTCCGCGGGAGTTGAAAATGGCGCAAGTACAACGTGGAAAATCATCTCAGAGAAGACGAAATCAGTCTGACTGTCTGTGTCCTATCGAGCAGGACCGTTTGTGTGTGTACACTGTTTTTACTGGGGTTCTGTTCTGTTGAAGGCCATACATGATGTGTTTAAGGTGGTTTGTATTGTTGTTGCTAATGATTTGATAAGATATTGTGTCTATAAATAGTTGTTTCCACTTAATAAAGTATGAATTTTTACAATACAAATCTTTAAAGGCCGTTTTCTCAAAATGTTTTTTTTCTCAAACTCTGAGCCAGAAATCTCCACTTCAGCAGCACTTGCATACACCAAACTTTCCAGTTGTATTCCTATCTATATTCTTAATGTTTTTACAGAGGGGTTTGTTCATATATCATTCAGATTCTGATTTATACAACATTTTATACCTAAAAACGGGGCGAAAATGGATTTTTTTTGGCTGTTGAGTGATAAAAAGAGATATTCAAAATCCCCTCTGTAAAAACCTTTGACTCTAATATGTTAACAAAATGAAAAGAATTTTTAATCTGGCTTTATCCAATGTTCAGATTTCTCTTCTGGAAATATATGCAAATTAGTGCATATTTAATGAGATAATACCTAATTTGCATATTTAAACATAAATATTCTAAAAACTTGTAATACAAAAGATATTTGTCTTAATGTCAGTAATCAACTGGGGAAGTTTCATGCTGATATCTATTAGTTAATTTTTTTCCCCTATTCACCTGGGGCAACTGCAACTGGTGGTTGAGGAGAGATTCCCTGATATGATTGTAAAGCGCTTTGGGTGTACAGTAGCACATATGAAAGCGCTATATATATATACCTCATTCCTTCATGTACTCACCAAGGTTAAGACTGCTTGAAGATCCATGAGTTGAGAGCGAGGGAGGCGGGGTGAGAGAGTGGGAGGGGCCTTGGTTTGGAAGAGGCATGCCTACTGGGCCGGGGGAGGAGCTAAAGCTGAGGCCATTGTAGAAACCCCCATGGCCAATAGGGGTGAGGCTGCTGGGCGTGCGCTTGTACAGATCAGAGCTACCCGTCAGAGAATCCCGACGTGACCCACTGGAACTGGAATTAGCCACTGCAAAACAAAAAATGGACATGCAAAAATTAAACCGGAGTCAGATTAAATCTGATTCCAATTAAAACATTTACGCATTAGGAACAAATACGATTTTTGTGGTTTGGTCCCGCAGTGCAGTATGTTTTAAAGTTCAAGTTGGAATACATGCCACAGCTTTTAAAATTAGAACAGATCGGCATCATACACTTGCTGACTGGGCATCATATAGCTAATGACAGGATCACACACTATTAAGGTGATGATACACAGGGCAACTTTTTGAGCAATGTTGCTGGGCAATCTTGCCGAGCGATTGTTGCTTGGGCACTTTCCCATTGAAAATGGGCAATACATTCCTATCTGGATAATTTAGATCGGTCGTGGGCCCTGTGTCTTATCTGGTTGCCCGTTGACGGCAACATTGCCCAGCAAGATTGCTCAAAAAGTTGCCCTGTGTATCATCACCTTTAGACTTTCGGGTCCTTTCGAACACACACTCAAGCAGAAACATGCACATGGAGATGCATGAAAAATTAAAACAATGTGTTCTAAAATCAATATCCTCTGACTGGATGGATTCATAGTCTGAAGCTAAAAAAAAAAAAAAAAGTGTCGGTGGCCATCATATACTATGTGATTTTCTGCGAAATTGGTCAACTGTGACTGCCCAAAATCTTCAGACTGGCTCTTTCTGGACTTTAGGCAATTAGCGTCAACTCGTCCAGACGTGATGTACATATATATATATAATTTAGACAGGGACATTTTAGGGTAATTTCTAATTTTATCTTGACTTAAAAGTAGATTTGCCGCTAGGAGGAATAACCCTCTAGCAATATTATAGCGATTTTTATTTTCAACATAACGAAACATGAGATAACCTACTAAACATATATTTGAAACTTGAGATAACATACCTGCTGTCCCAAAACCCCCGAGTGCTGCTCCAAGCGTGGCTCCCAGAGAAGACGACGGGTTGGCATTGAATCCAAGTGAGGTGTTTCCCGGTTGGGCAGAGCCTTGTGAAAATAGTGAGGAGCTCTGTGAGGAGGAGCTTGGGGATCCACTCCCGTAAAAAGAGCTTCCTCCCAACGCCCCGCTCCCTTGCTGTCCGGGACCCTGCTGAGAACTCAACGCACGAAACGGCCCGCTTGCTCCGCCACCGAGACCGCCATTACCCCCGCCTGCCGAGGCAGCAGCAGCGGCCACTGGGAAATCAGAACGGATTCATTATACAATGTCTTTATGTACTTTTGAAGCTTGAAAATGTTGATTGATCACAAAATGATGAGAGAATATTAAAAATATCTCAATTTGTGTTCCAAATATGAAAAAAGGCTTATGGATTTAGAACAATTTAAGGATAAGTAAATAAAGACAGAATTTTCATTTTTGGGCGAACTATTCCTTTAAATTAGGGATGCACGATATATCGGTATCAGCCGATATCGGTTCATTTTTAATGTTATTGTTGTCGGTCAGATGAGAAAATTTCTTAAAGCCGATAAATAATGCATTATTTCCCTCAGCTGGACGCTCACTGTTCACCAAGATGGTTTTGAATTGCTTGAAATATGATTGGAATCCCTTCAAAAAAGTAAAAATACAGTTCCCCGCAACACTTAAGTCTGTCATATCGGCTACATAAAATTATAATTGTGTGCTTGGGACATGGATTTTAATGGTGAAACTTTTCTTTTTGTAATCAGTCTCTCAAAAATGACATAAAAATATGGATTTAGATTTATCGGCCAATATATCGGTTATCGGCTTTCAAATATAAAGAATTATCGGTATCGGCCAAAATTTTCATATCGGTGCATCCCTACTTTAAATCCATAAGGTTTTAATACAAAATACAAGGTCTGGCAGAAGCGGCCACTGTGAAATCAATGTGAAGTCACTTTTATTTGTATATTACTATTAAAACAACACATGTTGATGACCAATGTACTTTACATCATCTCCATAAAATAGACAAAATAGTACAATAGTAATAGAATAAAAACAATAATAAAAATTATCATCAAAAAGAAGAATATGCCATGGCAAACACGTGTCTTAAGTTGTACTTTAAAAACCCTAACATGTAAGGTAAGCTATCCCAGAGTCTTGGCGCTACTACCGCACAAGCACGATCCCCTTTCTGGATCAGAACGAGATACTCAAACACAAGACAAGATTCGGAGAGTGTTTAATGGTGGTCTGTCGACTGTGTAAGCTTGATTTGTCATTTTCAAACACGTACCTGCTGATGGGCTGATGATAACCGATGCAGGGGCCATAAGTCGAACTGGTCCTCCACGACCACCGGTATTCACCACAAGTGCTCCTGTCTGGTCATAATACGCAGCCGGAGCCAACATAGGATAACCTGGAATACCACAGACACATCTTAATCAGACACTGTGCTAACTGTGACTTGTTCACACTAACAGTGATTAAACTGCTGAAGACTGACAAGTCGCTGTACTGTTGGTTGATAGTTGGTGTCCCAACAAGACTGTTGTATCCACTAAGATTTCAACTGACATTCCCATGACTTTTCCCAGTCATCAGTGATTAGTTTAAGGATTTTAGCCATCTTTAGCAAATTAAATATCTTATTTTAACAAATCACTTTCTACATTCAAATTTTGGGGCTGGTACGATTTTTAATGTGATGACAAAGCTGGATTTTCAGCATCATTACTCCAGTCTTCAGTGTCACATGATCCTTCAGAAATCATTCTAATATGATGATTTGCTGCTCAACAAACATTTCTTATTAGCACTATTAGCAAATTAGCACATTTCAAATTAAAACATTTGTGCTGCATTTCTTTTGTGTGTGTGTGAAACTGATACATTTTTCAGGAATCTTTGATGAATAGAAAGTTCAAAAGAACATTTATTTGAAATAGAAATGTTTTTTTTAATCTCTTTACAGTCCCTTTTACTGTTAATGCCAGAGATTGCTTCTGCTAAAAAAAAATTAAAAAAAATATTCGAATCCTTCTTTCCATTACTTTTTTTTTTTTTTTAAATTTCCTGGTATTTCTTGGTTTTCTATGATTATCAGGATCCTGGTATTGTCCATTTGCATAAGGTTAAACATTACTCAATTTTGTTACAATGGCAACCGCATCAGTCACCTCAAATCACAACTTTCTTTCCAGTGCATTGTCTAAAAAAAAAAATCACTGTCAGTGTGAACACCTCTTTAAAAGACGTATCAAGTCCCTTACCGGGTACGCCTGCTGCCAGACCCTGTCCAAAAGCCAAGGCTGAGTTCACAGCTGCGGCTGCTACGAGCTGCTCTGTCTGCTGACCCTGCTGTCCTTGACTGGGAGTCAGAGGTCGTTGGTTTCCACCTGCACGCATCACCTGGGGCAAACAAAAGGCAAAGATTGGCTGATGAGTTGAATGTATTTGTGTTGCGACTTCTTAACATCGCAAACACAACTCAAACACTCGCGCGTTCTTATTCCTAAATGACAACGATTCACCTTTGTCTATTAAACCTTTGACAAGTATGATCACAGATCTGTGTTCTGACCCAGAGAGAGCGGTTATCATGTATAGATATGAAACAGCTTCATAAACAGTCTTTTCAACCACACAGTGTCATTATTTCTATGCTAATTCAATAATTCACTGAAGAACTGGGATAAAAGTTTATAGTTCGGATATAAACACCAATGTCTACAGCGGCGATCAAATTAGAGTAAATCACTTTTTAAAAGTAACTTGATGCTTCGAATAAAGATTGTATCAATTACATCATTACACCAGTAGGTGGCGACAAGTGACTGAATGAATTGGCATTGATTCACTCATTCAAGACATTCGCTCAAAAATGATGATTCATCCAGTAATGAAACAACTCTGTATGATGGACTCCAATGAATCATTCATTCAAATATTTAATTAAATATTTTTAAATAGACTGCAGCAATTAACACTTTCAGAAGCTCTAGTAAATTACATGTTATTTTGTTTAGTCGTCAGTTCTGAATAATAGGAGAAACATTTTAAATTGTGATTCTCGATTTATCCAGTTCAAGTGCTCTGGTTGGCTAAACTCTTACCTGTTGTTGGTTCTGTTGGTTCTGTGCCGCTGACTGCTGGTTGGCCGAGTTGGAGGGGGTGGCGGCTTGCTGCTGGAATAGGTTGGCAGGATACACACCCCATGGAGTCACACCATAGTACTGAGGGGGCATTACCGCTGGACCTGAAAGACACACACACGTCATCGCTCAGATGAAGGGCCAAAGCACACTGTTTTCAGAGGAGGCTCAGGGGCTTTGATTTAAACGGGACTCGAGAGTCGGCAGCCATTTCCTCTGCCTTTGTACTCTGCTTTAGGAGCATCAAAGCAGGTGTGTGTGTTTGTGTGCGTGGCTTAGTCAAGCAGACTGCCTCAATCCTAGAGCTAAATCTCAATCCTCTGGAGGACGCCGTCCAAACTATCAGCCATCATGAGCAACACTTCTTATCCACTCCAGACTGTGAGCAACAGACTGCTCCTGCCACAGCGAGTATGGCATTCAAATACTGTCAACGTTCAAGTACAAAGAAACCTGCCGCACATTGACACTTTCATTATTATGCCACATTCAACGCATTTGTATATTTGCATATTGAAGATTGGGTGAGTCCACATTTAATGTGCATTAAAAGGTTTGGGGTCAGTATTATTCTTTAAAAAAAATCAATATCTTTATTCCACAAAGATGCATCACATTGATCAAAAGAATTATATTTCAAATAAATGCTGTTCTTTTGATATTTCTATTTATCAAAAGATTTAAATGTTAAGCAGCACAACTGCTGTCAACATTGATAATAAATGTTTCTTGAGCAGCAAATCATCATATTAGAATGATTTCTAAAGGATCATGTGACACTGAAGACTGAAGTAATGATGCTGAAATTGCAGCTTTGATCACAGGAATAAATCCCTTTTTTAAATATATTTAAATGGGAAATAGTTATTTTAAAGAAATAAATCCAGCCTTGGTGAGCATAAGAGAAAAAAAATTAAATTAAATTTTGAAAGACCCCAAACCTTTTCAGACCGGACAGTGAAATATTACACAGCCCTCTAGAACAATTAATTCTAGTTGGTCAATTGTAGAATATAAGTTAATATTGATAGTGTTGTTTCATGTTGCTAGGCTAATTATTTTCCATGTTGTAATATATCTATGTATTTATTTATTTGGGAAGAAGCAGCACTCCAATAGAATAATGTAGTCAGTGATCAGAACCCCAAAGTGATGCCGACTGGACTCATCAACATACTTTATATTTACATAGTCATTTTAAACTTTAATAATAATAACCAACATGACACATATCCATCTTAAATGGTAAGCATGATCTCTCACCTAGAGTGGCGGCAGCAGCGAGGCCGGCGGCGTACGGATCAGTGCCGGGAGGAGCAGTGCTAATGATGTACGGGTTCTGTACGAATGCAGCTTGGGCCAAACCTAACGCACAACCAATGAGACACCAAGTTAAATAAATCACCTGAAACTTTTGTCCATTAAAAGTGCAGTAAGTGATTTATGAGAAACGCTGTTGAAAATTTAAATCAACACCCAAACAAACAATTTTGTGAATATTTGCAAGATTGTGTGTCTGTGTGTGTGCTGAAAAAAAAAATGTGTTTGTGCATAGCTGTGTGAATAGGAGGGGGAAAAAAACATGCAGAGGTTGGTTTATCAGCTTGATACACAAGTAATATTGTTTTTTCACAGAACCAAGATATGCTGTTGTTGTTAAATCACAGCTGGTTCATGATATGCCAGCTGCTAGTTGTTAGCGTGTTTGTTATTTTATGGTCGGAGCAATTAAGGGAGGGGTGTGTTTCTTTTGGGTAGGGTTGATTTCAAACGTCAACAGTGCTCCTCAAAAATTGCTCACTGCACCTTTAAGTCATCTGGACACTCAGAACTACGGTGAAACTCACCGATGTGTTGCTGTTGAGCTGCGGCGAGCGCGTACTGCTGCTGCTGGGCCGCCGTGAGCTGCTGCACTGCCAGAGCGCTGGGCCTCTGGAACAGCTGCAATACATGAAGCTTTTATCAGACATTAAACATTTGCATTTGTTTATAGTCATATATGCAAAGGCTTCAGAAGCATATGCAAATGTGACTAATAATTACTTTTCCAGAATAACTTCCAAAGAAGCTAAACTGTATTGTGGCACATTACTTCAAACAAAGGTTTTTCAAAGTTAGCCTTTGATAGTAACAACACAAATATTTATAAATGCACACATTATTATTATTCTACTCTACTAATTACAGTCTTGAGAGTTGAAAGTGCTAGCAGCATCAGATATTCACCTGTTGAGGGGAGTTGTAGTCGAACAGGCTGACGGTAGCAGCTGTGGAGTCGAGAGGCAGCTGGCCTCCAGTGTAATCAAACTGCAAAGTCTCCATAGAAACCGATTCCATGGGGTCCAGGGTCACATTTTGGGTTTCAACATTTGAAAACTCCTCTGGTGGTTTTGGCCCTGCACCTCCAACCATTTCTGGTCCACCCAATTCCAGCTCTGGACCAGTCGGAGGGCAGTTACCAGGAGTACGACTGAGGAAGAAACAAGAGTGTTATGCATTTATTACATTTTAGAAATACTGAAAGTATACTGTGGTGGCAAACAATTTTCTAATAGTGAATAAGAGACAAACATGTAACAATTGGACAATACAAGGACATACACATACATATATTCATAAGGATATTTATATACACTACATTAATCTAATTACCATAATATTTCTAAGATTCTATAAATCTAATTAAATGCCAACTGAAGAACATATTACATTTCTTCCACAATACATATGGAAAGCCCCACAAAGCGAACTGAGGGAGGATAAACATTACCTTCAAAAATCCAATACATTTTTTTTTACAACTTTTCTACTTGAATATATTTTAAAATGTAATTTATTCTTGAGATCAAAGCTGAATTTTCAGCACCATAACTCCAGTTTTCAGCATAACATGTTCCTTCAGAAATCACTTTAACCATTTGTAACATTACCAATATCTTTACTAGAGCCCGACCGATATATCGGCGGGCCGATATTATCGGCCGATTTTAGGCATTTTCCTAACTATCGGTATCGGCATTTATAATGGCCGATAAATGAATATTTTAAAAAAATGCGGGTGCGGTGATTCATGTAAGGGTGGCGCTGCCAATAAAGCACCTAAAAGCTGTCACAAGAACTGGCAAAAGTAATGATTATGAATACAACAAATAGAAAGGAGACATTTTAATTGTTTATTAATAAACAAGTGTTTTCCGTCAGTGTAAGCCAATTAGATGAAGTTGACGATGCTGACTCGCGATCTTCAGTGAACGCGCGCCAGAGAGAAATGCACATTTCATACGATTACATGAGTCTGTCTGTCTTTCGTTCTGTTTAAAAGTAGACATTTCAATATAGATATATTTCAATTCTCAGGTCTATACGCTGAGTTTCGGTTCATGAGACGAGCTCCTGGCAGGCGCCTCCGTGTCGAGATTATCTATCGTCTGCTAAATTTACTTCTTATAAATTAAATCCAGGCAAATGGCTGATGAAACATTGATTAAAATTAAGATACAATTAATACAAAACGAAATTCACTTTGAAACGAAAGGTTTTGTGCTTTCTGTTTGATGTCTATGTGAAAGTTTCAAAGCATTAGTGCCGCTTTCAGAGTGCTCACGTCCGTAGTGCTGAACTGTCGCGTCTGTAACATTGTTTTTTCCTCATAAATGCAAACAGGAAAAATAAAATAAAAATGAATATTTTATGTAGCCTGTGGAGACTGAGAGCCAACCCTTCTTCATCCGGTGGGTAGTAGCCTACTTGTGATTTGCGCAGTGTAATTCACAGAATTGATTTCTCTGCTACAAGCCTCTGTCACTATTGTGTGAGCTTGTGACTATTGCAAGCGCGCAGCTGAGAAGTCCTGATTATATTGTCTGCTATATTTAGGCCTACTTCTTATTTATTAAGGCAATTGGTTGATGAAACATTGATTAAAATGCGTGGCGCGAGCGATCTCCGACAGTAAACTGATTCTGCTTTGTCTAGGGTAAACAGCTGTTGCGACGCGAGCAGTAACCGCCGTGTAGACACCGTGTTAAAGCTCATTCTGCCTGATAACGCTACGTTACAACATCAAGCAATATTCTAAAAATGTATATAATTATAACACTTTATATAGGGCCATTTTGCATTAAGAGTAGCCTAGTTTCACGTTTAGTACATTTTGCTTACTAATTATTTAAAATAGTATAAAAGTACTGTACATATGTAATTAAAAACGTTTTCATTATGATATTATTAATTTTACTTTAGTAAAAAGATCTTGAGTTCTTCCTCCACTGGTAGAGATTAGAGGAATTAAGAGTAAAAATAGAAGATAATAAGGTTTTGTCAGTGACACTTTTTATATATTTATTGATACAAGTTATGACTAAATTAAAAGACAAAGTCGTTAGTGAAGATCATGCAACAGTATTTAGAATATAATATAATATGCAATGCAAACTAGTTTGGTTACAGCTCAGCTGTATAATTCTCATTCCATCATTCCCCCTGCCTCCATTACATATCTGTGTCACACAAGTGTTTGATTACCACATTTGAGTGATCATTGCAAAACGTGTTTATAAAATATATTTATTCTGTTTATAGCTACTGTGTAAAGTACCCATCAAAAGTTTGTACACACCAATAGGAAAGTGTCCAAACTTTTGACTGGTATACTGTACTATAATACACATAAATAATATTGCTACTGTATTATAATATACACATAAATAATATCGGCCGATATATCGGTATCAGGCTTTTTTTACTCCCTAATATTGGTATCGGCATCGGCCCCCAAAAATCCATATCGGTCGGGCTCTAACTGTCACATTTGATCAATTTGATGCATTCTTGCGGAATAAAAACAATCTTTTTTTTAAACTAGGGCTGTCACTTTTGTGAAAAAATCCTGTTCGATTTTCGAGACTTAAGTGTTCATTGAATCAATAGTAAAATCGATTTACTATGTCTAAAGATGTTTCCATTTTCAACACCAAATCCACGGACAACAGGCATTAGGACGAGCGTAAAGAGTCAGCAATATTTCTGATGATTTATTGGCGTGAAGTTTCGTGCACAATGGTAAAAATGGTAACGCTGTCAAAGCACGAGCCAATTTGGCGTTTCTATGTTTACTCACTATCTTTGCTGGGGAAGTTCGTGTAAGCCAAATCTACGCGGGTTTAGCGCAAATACGCAACTCGTGAGTCCTCATGATATATTAAATACAGTGTATTGCACAGAATCTGCGCATTTCTGGCTTACTTGAACACACATACACGTCACTACGCAACAAATAACGGCGCGCTTGTTCACTTGCATTGAAGTAATAGCGAATATTACAAAAGCACTTGGTTAACAGAAAAGACATTGTTATTTTCCAACATCCTACATGTTCTGTGTGCTGTATTGATCCGTCCACCTAAAACATTTTTGGTAAAAAAAAGAAAAAGGCCATTAAAATCAATTCCCTATTTTCGTTTTCGATACTTGTGTTGGTTGGCCCTATCGATTGTGCCATCGATTTTCGAAAGTAAAGTGACAGCCCTATTTTAAAAATTGAGCAGTAGTTCATTTATTATACTTTTTTGATGGTGCATACCTAAAATCCTTAACATCCACATCAAGTCCATTCTGATTGGGCAGTCCATTGGGGTTATCCAAAACATCTGGCTCTGTCTCTTTCAGTTCCTTCCGCTCCGGATCAAATGTTGTTTTGGGTTTTTGTTCCACCCTTTTCTCAGGGTCATCAGCCTCCGAGTCTCTTGGACCCTAAAAGAAACAGAATGAAATTGAAGTAAAAAATGACAATCAGGTGCTAAAGGAACAGTTCATCCAAAAATTCTGTCTTTATCTGCTCGCCCTCATGTCCTTCCAAAACCATGACTTTGGAAAACACGAGGGTCACAAAATAATGAATTTTCAGCTTTGTGTGAACTATTTCTAAACTTAATAAAAACAAAAAATGTTTTGATGATACAAGATTAATAATCAAGACTCACAAATGCTCCTTTGCGCAAACACGAGTCCATTTTCTCAGCAGGGGAGGAGCTAAGAACATACTCCACCATGGACACGCCTAATCCACCGCTCTCAGAACGGGGCGACAGCACAGATCCCGCCTCTCCCACGGGATGGAAACTCGGACCTGGTCGGCGCTGCACCATGATTGGCTGGGATACTGAGTGATCTACAGGAAAAAAAGGGACATTAGAAAGAAAAAACCTAAATATGTAAAATACAACCATGCCATCTGCACACACACATACCAGAGGTTCCCCAAGCACTGTCTCTCCACTGGTCCAGAAAGATCCCTTTTGGTCCATCTTTCCCTGAATCATCAGTTTCCCAGAACTTCTTCCCAGTTAGGAGCTGCTGCAGAGCGGGAACATCAGGCATTAAAAACATTATTACATATGAAGTATTAAGATGATGATGAGGAAGGTGAGGACTCTCACCTCTCCCATGGCTCGGCCCTCCAGCGCAAGTGCCTGGAAGTCATGGTTAAGCTCATCCATTGATCGTACCTGTGTGAAAAAATTACACAATTATTATAAGATTCAATTTTATACAATTAAAGAGGACCTATTATGTTTTTTGCATGTTCGCCTTTCTTAAAGGGATACTTCAGGATTTAGCATTAAGCTTTGTATTAGTAGAAAACCTGTAGTATTTTCAAATTACCGTGCTTTCCACCCTCATATCCCCCTGAGACGAGAGATTTATGTATTTTTTGTCTGGAAAAAATCCTCCGATGACGCAAAAATCGTCATTTTGCGTCATCGGAGGATTTTATGGCCAGAGGCTAAAGACTAGAGCCAGTAGTAGGGGCTGTCCCGCATGTTCTCAACCCGCCCATAGAGGGATCTCACTCACAGAATGTACACATAGTGTCAGCCATCTTTGTTTGGAAGCTAAGCTAGCAGGCTCTTGTTCTGTGGAGAAAGCTGAGTAGTAGGGGTCACCATCCTCTTTTTCCCGGACATGTCCGGCCGTCGATGTCCGGGATTCAGCTTTTGCTTTCTGCAGTCGCCATTCATTGTTTACATGCACACCTTTTGTTTCAATCTAACTGAATTCATTCCGATTGGTGAATCTGAATGTAGTGTTTACATGAACGCTAAACAAGTGATCGGTTGATGTGCGTTTTAACATTGCTAAGAAAATTCCCGCTCCTCCGTGAGAGATACGAGACCGGTGCGTCTCACAGGTGTCGCTCATCGGTAATCACGCCACCGGCCTCGCGCCGTTCTCCCGCGGCCCTCACTCGTCCTGCTCGCCACAGTAAACATGATGAATGGCGACTGTAGAACGCAAAAGCTGAATCCCGGACATTATGGGCGATCTCGAAAAACCCGGGCAGACTCATCACGGAGACTCACTAGTAGCCTAGACTTGTTGTTTAACATCTGCGCTCTGTTACCGGTAGGCGTGGCCTCCTAGGGCAGCGAAGCAAGTGCATTCTGGGAGTTATTGTCTTTCATCCACATAAGCCAAAAATACATTTTCTGGCTTTTCTCAGTTTAGAAAGCTCCAAATTCAAAAATAATTTCACATTTCTTCTACATAAATGACCCATTTTAAATACACATTCATATTTCCAGAGGTGAAGTATCCCTTTAAGTGTGTAATGTTGCTGTTTGAAAATGAAGAAGCTCTGCAAAGTTACAAAGTCCCTCCAGCGGGAGTTATTCTCTATATCAGTGTCACTGTTTCTGAACTCCCTGAAACAGTAGATATGTATACGTAGATGCCACACACATGCGCCATCTTGGAACAGTCAGCGCGTTTCACTCACAGCAAGAATCAATGATGCCACAACATTGCGCAGCTTCTGGTTGTGAAACCACTGAGATTTAAATTCCCGAAGAAATGGGATATCCTTTCACAGGTGAGAATGTGTCGGCTTGTGTTTTTATAATGTATCAACTGAGGGTTTTTTTCTTTTTCTATGGTAACTTTTTAATGTTTCGTTAGCTGCCGCCTTCATCTTGTTATACCATTCTAATATGGCGGCGTCCCATAGAAACGGCCGTTAAAGCAGCATCTATGTAAATATATCTATGCCAGAAACGCCTCCATTGTAGTTTTGAGTTTTCATCCGGAAATCACAATATTCCTCATTTAAATAATTCTAGCCGATTCTGATTGTTCCAGGCGTCCAATCAAAGCACATGGCAAAATAAAGGGGTGGGGGCTGATTGAGCGAGTTAGTAGCGCGTTTAAACTGGGGGTTATGTTAAGGGGCGGGACATTTCCCAAACACACTCGAACAGTCGACCAATCACAAAACACTGGTCCAGCCGACCAATCAGAGCTAATTGTGCTTTTAAGAAGGAGGGGCTTCATAGAGACAGGAACTAAACAGAGAGTGACTGGGAAGAGAGGAGCTGCAACAATGGGGAATACGGGATTTTTTTTATTCTAGTAGACCCTAACAACAGATTCAGATTGTTTAATTTAGTGCCATGTCAGCATCCAAGGCTATTTATGGGAAAAATTAAATTACAAAAATACAAATATCATATAAATACTAGGGCTGGGTATTGACACAAATTTCACAATTCGATTCGATTTCGATTCACAAGCTTGCAATTCGATTCGATTCCCATTCGATTCAATATTGATTATTTTGGATATCAGGTATCCGGTATCAAATTTTCTCAAGGAAAACAAATCTCTTAACCTGTTAACTGGCACCCCCCCTTTTTTTGCATAGACATAAAAATCACTATCCAAACTTAAATGGTTGTAATTCAGGAATGCTTTGGAATATAGACCTATGGCTGGTCTTGTTTTAAAGAAGACATTTTCCAGATTATTGTAGAAGTCTAGAAATTGTAAAAAATGAAACAGAAAAAAAGTTATATAAGTTTGAGTTTATGAAATTGTGTAATGTAAAAATATAATGATTAATATTTTATATAAAATATATATATTACAAAATATATTTTACTCTAAAACTGCAAGAAAATTAAAGTCAAATATCTGAACAAGTTGTATTCCAAATTTTAGGTTGATATCTCAAAAAATGAGCTTTCAGTAAGATTTTATTCGGGCGCAGTACCCAACTTTTTCACTAGGTGAACACCAGACTCCATTACTGCCCATATAAGGGCGCCTCCATTTTCATATGTTTTGAGTGATCTGAACCATGTATTTCCATAATTTTCATACAATTTATGAAGTAGACATCCTATTCAGAAGTAGTATGGGTGGTTTGGCAGTATTTGATTTGAATTAAACCTCTAATAAATGCATAAAGACTACGTTATAGCGTTATAGCTCGCAGCCGCATTACAAATCGAGAATCCATACATTTTTCTTTATATTTAAAACATTTTCAGACCTTTTTTTCTCATAAAATGGAATTGGTGTTATCTTTTGAACTCATGGCATGAAAACAAACTGAGGTTTCTACCAATCTTTCATGATTTTTCATGTTTATTGTTATTTCAAAATAAAGGCCTAAATACTCCTAATGAATATGAAATATTCTTGTTGCAAATTGATAAATTTCTGCTCCTCTGTAATATATTTTAGATAACAGCCACCAAATATGAAAACTAGAGATTTTAAGCTTTCAAATGATATATAGTTTGGCAATATTACTTTAGGTTTTTACTAAGATATTATTGTTTTAAACATGCAATGGCAAATGTAAGGGTTAATGCAGGTTAAGAGGTTTTAACTAATGCTGTAAACTATGGGAGTCAGTTGTAGCCTACTAGGCTTCATTAGCCTACTATAATATTGAAGGTAAAAATTAACTGATTTGTAGCTATACAAACACTTAAATAACACTTTTATTTATTTTTATAATAATAAAGTTGTATGAAATATACAGGGTGTCTACAGATATAAACAAGTTAAATTTAAGACTTTTTAAGACCTTTTTAATGCCACTTTGAATGAAATTTAAGACCAAACCTGTGATGGAAATACACATTATTTTACATACGTATATGTAATATTTAATGTTTAACCTAAGCAATTGAAGTAATTTAATATTAACTAGTTGTTTATTGGACTAAAATCAATGTAACATTTGCAATCGTGAGAATATTCAGCAAAATAGCTCCTGTCATGTTACTTAACTATATCTTATGATAAAAAAAAAAAACAAAAAAAAAAAAACTATATCATATGTTATAAATAAAAAAACTCAACATTTTTTATTTTTACCTCAGTATGTTTCTTCTTTGAGTTTTTTTATGTGCTGTTATGCACATTAGTTTTGATTTCTCACTTTAAAATCTCTCACACAGACAGGCAGCGTGAGTCTCAACAGCGCTGCAGAAATACATTACAGGGCTCGACATTAAGCCTTTTCATGTGCTTGTCCTTTTGACAATTCACTTGTCCGAGTAAAAAAAGTTGCTTTGTCCGGATTTTTTTTTTGTGTGTGTTAATTTATTCTGAAGCAATATTCTCAGTGTTCAATCAGCTTTGATATTTAAATCGGCATATTGTAATGTCTGCACCTTTAAAGGGCCAATTTTAAATTCCTAAATTTGATCAATAAATTAAATTATTTAGAATAATAAGACACTATAGGGCTGTTACCCTAGGTAGGGCTGATCAAATTAAATCATTTACACTGAAAAATTACAATTGCATAAAATAATGTTATGAAATTGATTTAAATATACAAATAAGAAACGTTGGAAAGAATGATACTACTTTTAAACATAACACTAAACCGCCAGTAGGTGGCGGCAGGCGACCGTCTTAATGAGTGAGTCATTGATTCATTCATTCATTCAAACGATTCGTTTAAACGGTTGATTCATTCAAGATTGAGACAGATGTTTATGAATGGGTCATTGAATCTTTGACTCAACCGATTCGATCAAAATGCTGAATCATTCAGTAATGAAAACAGGTCGAGTGTTCCTGTGAGATGCGCCGTGGTTCTGCTGTGATTTTTGTTTGGAACTATTTTCGCTGCTGAAACAGAACAAAAACAGCCAATATTGCATCTAAAATGTAAGTGACTTAATTTTAACTGTTTATTGAACTGTTGTAGGAAATCAATGTCACATTTTCAATCGTGATATGGTATTCAGGAAAAATAATTCAGTTTGCTTAACATGTTAAACATATAAAACTCCACATTTAGATTTATTATTGGCAGTATGTTGTTAAATGAGTGTGTGTGTTGCGCTCATTTGTGTAGATTTCTCCTCGAGAGGCTGCGGGAGCGTCAACAGCGCAACCTTGCCGTCAGTAATAACGTTAATACATTTATTATCCACAATCGATCGCAACTTACAATAAAAGTAATAAAATCAGAATCATTCTCTCGGTTTAGTCATTCCCTAGTTATTTTTGTTTTTGTTGATGTTCTCATCAGGCGGACAAGCGTTGTCGAGTCCTGCATTATCATTATCAATCACTGTTTATGTAACGTTAATAAAATCAGAATCATTCTCACGAATCGATGCTTCACTGGTTATTAGACGGACATTGGGTCCGTCAGACTGGAGAAATTTTAGCGGTAATGTGACCAGAAATATTTAAGACCCATAGAATCTGAATTGAAGACATTTTAATACTTTTTAAGGCCTTTTATTAGGAAAACTTTATTTAAGACATTTTAAGACTTTTTAAGGACCCGCGGGCACCCTGATATAAACATTTAAATGGTGGCTGTCATAAAAACTTGCCAGATTTATTCAAACATGCATTAAATATCGAAGAACATTAAAAGTTATAATGAATATGTAATATGGTGCATATATTTAGCAAAATGCTCCTCTTTAGAGTTAATTTTTCTAGCTGACTAACGAGTTTATGGTCACATATGGTTTTTCTGAGGTAAATGTGACGTTACATGACATTGTTTACAAGCTGTTTTACTGACGTCTTTCCACGGTTGAAACACTGATTGAGCGATTCCATGTGACATTATACGGATTTCGATAAGTTGTACTCTATCTTTTAACACACTTTCAGACGTTCATTCATGTTTATTTCGCGCTGTAACTGGTATTAAGGCAGAAGAGGAGATCATGTGCGCTCCGCGCTGCTGCTTCTCTTGAGCTGAGCTGAGCCAGAGCGATCTCACGGCGCCAAAGCGGTATTTATGTTTTTGAATTTCGTAAGAAAATGGACGTAATTTTAAATTTGAGACTTTATTTAGTATCAATAGTAACAAAGCACAAAGACTATTGCGATTTATTGGATGGGATGCGCGCTACAATGTTCCATTCATTCATCAAATGAAAACAGGATGACTAATCGATTCTTGAGATTTAAGAATCGATATCGGTTCGTAAAAATGAGAATCGATTAATATCGAGAAATCGATATTTTTTACCCAGCCCTAATAAATACAATAAAAACCAAACAAACAAAACCAGCAAGTCATTATACAAGATCTTTAAAATTAACATATGATAAAAAATCCTAAATCTTTTCAGGCATAATCTTACTAAGAAAGTCATTAAGGGAGGTAACTTAAAAAAGCATTCTACTTGTATTAAATCCAGGACAATCTAATCAAATATGTTTAACAGTTAGGGGAATATTACAAAACATGCATATAGTTGGGTCTTCACCTTCAAGCAAAAAAGCATGGACCCTAACAACAAAATCAAGACTTTGTAAAATATTATAAATAGGTCCTCTTTAAAAAAAAAAGCATCTACCTAGTCAATAACACAGTTCTCACCTGGTTGTCTGCATGAATGTTGTCACCAGTCGGCCAGCGGTGTTTGCAATTGTTGTAGCCGGGCTGGTCGCCATGTTGCCGCTGGAAGAAGTAATCCACCATGGCGTCATCTTGAGAGCGCCCTGCTCCCTGCGTAGGGGGAGGGGCCTGAGGAGAGGGGCCGGGTTGGGGGGGGTGGCCCGCAGCACTCAGCACCACAGGCATGCTGGGTAATGGCCTGTCAGGGGGAGGCAGTCTCAGGTGGGGGCTGAACGAATCCTGCCAGAGCACAGCTTTCCTCTTCAACACACACGCTACGCTCATTCCACCAGAGACTGTAACACAAGAACAAAACAAAACACTATTAACCCCTAAGGCATCAGGGATTGCTTTGCACTTAAAGTGCATTCAGTTACCATATATTACCACAGCTGTGTATCTCAAAGCAGGCTGAGGATGAGAAGGCTCACAAAATATATGGCAAGAAATGACAAAAATCAAACCAACTTTACTTATTTTAAAGAAATCAACCATCTATGGAGTTAAACATTAACAGCACAGTAAATTTGATACGGATTCAATTGAATCAAGATTGTGAAAATATAAGGCAACAGAAAAGACGACACACATGGTCTGGGCTGGAATGAGGTCAATTCAATCCATCGGTGTGATAGTCAGAGCTCATTACGACATCACACACACTTGTTGAGGCTCAGTGGGGAAAGCAGAGTTGTTGTTCTAGTTAATCCAGCAGAGCGGGTCTGTCAAATTGAGTCATTTCATTCTCATTCAAAAGTCCATTTGATATCATTGACACAGAACGACTTTGGAAATGCTGGGGAAAGCCAACAGTCGAAACTATGGAGGAATTTCCACTGAAACAAATTTTCCTGATGAGAAAAGGTCCAATTCTAGCTTGACACGTTCTCTTTTAATACCCAGAACTTAAATACTTCATTACATTAGTGGCACATAAACATGAAAATATATCATGGGTGGAAAAAAAACTTAAAGTCCCTGTAAAGTCAAAATTAAGTATGTGTTTTGAGTTTGTCACACCACAGAAAAATGTGTTATTAGTCACCCAGCCAAATTTGAATGATAAAAAAAGCCAGCAAGTACATTAAATAAGCTATCAAAATCTTGAAAAAATGAGCAGTATTCTCTGCTCTCAAACGCTGGGGGCGTGTCCGCTGGCTGTGCTGAAGCCACGCCCACTCGCGGTAAAGCTGCCGTCGCCACACACTCAACTCTACAGCCGGAATGGATGCTCGCACGGTGGGCACGCACTGCCGAATGGCACCAGTTGTCGGCGCGACAGGAGGATGAAGGCCGAGGCGGGAGATAGTCGGTTCGGCCCCATTCACCAGTAACAGCGGATTACCAGTGAATCCCAGTTGTCTCCGACGAAAGTTTATAAAACTATCCCGTGTAAAATGATCACTTACAGAGGCGGGTATTGGCGGTGATCCTCAGCTCTCCATCAAGGTGGCTCTTCACAAAATTAATCCACTTCTTCTTGATGTGATAGTTTTTCGGAAATTTAAATAAGGACACCGATCTGTTTTGTACGTGATCCGGTGATCGCATCCAGGTAGTACGCATTTCCGTGACGAAGGCATAGCTAGCTAGCAATCTGTATGCTGTGTTACTAATAATACTACTGACAGTAACTCGCGATTGAGCGGCAAACTGATGTGAATGTGCTCTATATTGTTAGGAGCGGCCAGCCTCAGCGGCTCCAGTGCGTCATCAAGTAGGGGCGTGTCCAGGAGCTCAAGGGCTCCAGTGCGTCATCGAGCCCCGTTTTAGCCCCGCCCAGAAAATCCGGAAAATAGCAATGGTGAAAAACTGTTTAACGGTCTAACTCCACAATTCAGTACTTCACAGTTCACAGTCTTTGTAATATGTTTTAGCAATACATTTCTAACATTTATAATGTGTTTAGATTTTTTTTTTGAAATTGCCTTTACAGGGACTTTAAGAATTGTCAAATTACCGAAATACACTCACTGACACAAAGTATTATTTTGTAAAAATAATTTAAGTTATAAAAAGTTTTACTTTTAAAATACACTTAAAGGCACAATATGTAAGATTTTTGGATTACAATACTAAAAACCCTCAAGAACAATGTTATATATTTTGTTGACTAGTGTACTTAAATTATCCCAAAATATTCCAACGCTTAAATCAGCTATTTTAACCAGTGTAACAGCCCGTATCATTGGGTCACCTGTCAATGATGTCATATCCGCACTACCGTTGATTTCCAGTGAAAAATGTGGGGTTTTTTTACAGGAGAGCAACTGTTTGGATACTTTTATCGACAGAAAACTAATTGTTATACAGCTCAAAACGGTTAGTCATTTTCTTGAGTTACTGCGAGTACTAGGGGTCGACCGATTATCGGCGCCAATATTAAGCATTTTTATGGTTATCGGTATCGGCCATTTTCAAAACCGATTTGCCGATAAAATAATTTTATTTTGAAATGCGCTATATTTGGCTCTGACGCAGCCACCTTTGTCGGAACTCACCACTCTGTAGACTAGACTAATGTCCCCGCACATCTGATTTGTTGGGAGTCACAAGTCCGGCCAATCAGCGCGGAAAGCTGAGGCACTGAAAGTGTTGCACTCTCACACCGAGAGAGCACTCGCTGACTAGAGCTGCTTCACTGATCACGCTTCAGTTGTCTCTCAAAGTTAAGGCAGCAGCAGACTTTGCTGAAGAATCAATAGATTACTACACTGAAGTTGCAAAATACCTCAATATAATAGAGCCCTGTGATTTCCGCGATGCAGAACAGACGGAGTCGCGGAATCCAGTCATAAAAACGGAATTTACTGTATAAAGCGGAATATCACGGAATTTGTCAACTTTTTGATGAATTAATAAAAAGCAGGTCAGTACAAATCAAACCGCAAAAAGACTATTTAAATATGAATCCTGCGTGTCTCTAACGTTAAATGAATGGCGCAGAGACGCGTGATTTCAGTTACCACACACACACTGGAGCACGCGTGGCGCTTGCGCTGTTTTCAGCCTCAGCCGCATCATTATATGAGGACATGATTGCATAAACATCATCTCCAGAGCCGCTTAGTCACTTCATGAGCTTTTTAATGCTTCAACTGAGAAAAGTTATCGACATATCATAAACACACAGAAACTCAAAGATCTCCACGGCAACCCGTCAAAATAAAAGTTCGTTTTTTCACAAGGCCCTAAAAATTAAATTTTTGTTAAACTGTAAATAAATTGAATAAGTTTTAATTCATTAGAAATGCTTTTTGATGCTTTACTAAAATTTTATTTAAAAATTAAAATAGAGTCTTTAAGTTTTACAAAATGTTTACAGAATGCTGCTGGGTGCTCCTGCACTTTTTACAAGTTATTATTATTATTATTATTAATAACAGTTCTCAGATTCAAAGATATGTTTAAAATCATTTAAAGAAAGTATTTGTCAAAACCCTTTGTTATTCTTAATTTTGACATTAATTTACAGTTTTACGCCAGACATAGCTATAATATATATATATATATATATATCGGTTCAAAATATCGGTTATCGGTCTATTTGACCTGTAATAATCGGTATCGGCCCTGAAAATCACATATCGGTCGACCCCTAGCGAGTACCATGTCTCAGAGACAGATAAATTTGTCAAATAAAGTGACCTGTATGAGTAGTAATTCAGCATTTGTGGCTATTTCATTAGAATGAAATAAGATAATGTGAATTTAAGTGAATAAACATAACTGTATACTAAGTTCAAGCTCAGGGACTAATGAGGTGGACTTTAAATAACATTATCTTAACTTTAATCATAAAATATGCATTCACAACGCGAAAGGAGCAGCAGTGGGCGACTGCGGTATAACCACGTTCACACTAGGGATGGGCATTTTTCAAAAATAATGCATTCGAATATTCAGCCTCATAGAAATCGAATATTCGAATATTCGTTTAGCCTATTTAAATGACATTTAACGAAAAAGACGTTATTTTTTAAGTACATTTTTCAAAAAGTTTTTGTCACCATTTCTTAACAAGTTTACGATTAGGCAATACACAACAAGCTTACAATATATGTTAGTTTTCTTTTAGTTGAAAACATTAAACAGTTGGCCTATGTGTAAACAAAATATAAATAACAAAAGGATTTAAGCTCAAGCGCGCGAGCGGAAAAAAAACGCCTAATAAAGCAGAGTAGCAGACTGCGCCAGATATCGAACAGAACGTACACACACACTCGAGTCAGCATGATTATCGTGTATATTGTTTCACGTTTATGTTGAGAAAAACAATAATGTCCACATGCAGGGGCGCCGCCAGCAATTTATGCTCGAGTGAGAAAACGCGCTGCACTGACAGACGATTCAGAGACACAAACGGTCACGGTGTTATAAGTTTCTAACAGCACTTTGCGTTTTCTGCTCTTAAACCTGTCTCTCTCAATGAAACTTAAGGGAAGTATATGTCTAAAAGAATGTTTTTGCTATTAGATTAGTATCATCTCTCGGATCACGCACGCTACAGCTGCGCTTACCTGCAGTCGTAGTGATGGACAGCTGTCTTTCCTCAGTCGCCTGCTGTTTGGATTTCATGTGATTTCTCATTGTGTTGATGATATTATAACTCAGATTAATTAATTCATTTGATCAAAAGTAATTCCCTTCTCTAAGATCATTTAGTAACATAATTTTCAACTAGTAGTCTAATTCCAAACTTCGCGAGGCAGACGACGACGACATTATGTGATCAAATACAAACAGCTTGTTAAACACGCGCCACCCAGAGGATTTAGTTATAACTGCGAGTTAGTGCTTGGGATTTATCAGGGATTCACTGCATTTACGGCCAGCAAAGCATTTAGGCTACGGCTTCATAAATTCGATAAAATTCGAATAGTATTTTATTTTTCGAATAATAATTACAGATCGAATATTTGAAAATTCAAATATTCGTGCACATCCCTAGTTCACACCGCCGCCGGCGAGAGCGTCAAAGTGGCCGGATGTCATTAATTTTCAATGAGATTTTCACGCTAGAACGCTTGTTTAATTTGCGGGAATGCAAATTAGAATAGCACTTAACCATGAACACAAAAGCCACACCACACAAATGGCTCTTAATTGGTTTATTTCGTTACCAAACATGTCACTATAATTGTTCAATTCTTTCCATCGATAAATTTTCTGCAAATATAACGATCTTGTTTGCGGCCCCTTTAACCCTTTCACACGTATGTTTAAAATATTCTAACTGACCCCCCAGCGTGAGTTTTTCAAGGCGACCGTTATTTAGAACTTGTCACTTTAATGTTTCCATGGTGACGCGTCATTGCTTGTCACGTGACACAGCACAACCACAACACAGCGCTGAATGAGTGATGATCTGCTTTTATGTCATTTATGCCGCCCCCCCAAAACAATGGTAAGGGAAACACTGATGTATAGTTATCTGCATCGTTCCGTCTCTTATGTATAGTTACTTTTTAAACACGAAATCACATTCAGCATGACATGCAAGCGGTTGCCTTGGTATCTGAGGCAAAATTACTAAATATGCAGCGTGAGTTATACATTTCTAACTCTAAACAATTGGCCACTGAAGCAGCTAATTAAAAATCTTCCTTTGATTCGATACGTGATTACAACTTGACACCAGGGGTTGAACCGACTAGTCAATTAGTCGACCTTAATGAAATACCGCGACGCTTTAAGCTTGACGTCAACTAGTCGCGTTGATCATGTGACACTATGATTGCGCTAATTTTGATACTAACATGTTGCAGACGACAACAGATGAAGAGCCCAGAGGGTCATTGCAGCAAGAAAGCAGCATTGGTACATCAAGTGTGTGTAAATACTTTACTAACCTAACACTAGGTATTGTTGAAAACGAAAGTAAAAGCATGACGCACGCTCACTGTTTTACCGGAAATGAGAGTTCAGTATCTTTATTAAAACATTTTTTTTTTTTATTTAAACATATTAATGATGTAGCTAATTCACCCGCAATTAATTGGAATATTATTTTGTATTACTTGGATCTGCGCATCACTAAGGCACAGATGTGAATTTATAGCTTTTTTTCTTTTCTTTTCATCCTAAATGATGATGTAACTGCGGGCTGTTTACACCAGGCCACTTCATGTGTTTCTGTGATCTGATAGCTATATCCGATCGTGAAAAGACCAGGTGTAAATGCCCTCCGAAACGCACTCGAGACGGATTTAAATCCGACCGCTCAAACCGCTTCAGGAGGAGGTCTGGGCCGCTTAACAGACGAAACGGGATAAGTGTAAATGCATCTGGTTGTTGAAACCACATATGTAAATTGGACTTCTCCCAACAATGCTAAAAATAAACGTGTGAGAGCGTATTATAGCGATGAAGCTATGGCAACACGTCGACGTCGACTTTGATGTCATAACAGTCGACTTCAAAAAATCTGAAGTCGTTCAACCCCTACTTGACACTCAAATTAACCGATCGCATTTTACTGATGCAAAAGACGCGCGCGTGCACACGCACTGAGGGAGCGCGGTGTCTCAGTGTTCACCGGGCTGTGGTATAAAAAAAGTAAAAAATAAATAAAAAAAACATGGCAAAAATGTACTGGGGAACACATTTAAACATAACTAGTATTACTAATATCCAACAAAATAACTAAAGTAACTAAATTATTATGAATAGAATAGTATAAAATATTCAGATATTATAAACTGATTGATGAAGTAAAGCAATAACATGAGATTGAAAAATTATTCAGCAACACTTTATTTAAAGTTTAATTGCACCTATGAGTTGTATTTAATATCAATCAGTTGGGGGAAGTTCATCTAAAAGTTGATGGGTGTGTTTTGTTTACCATATTTAGCTATCAAAATAGTTTACCAAAGAAATAATTGACCAAATAAAAGAAAAAGATAAATCAAACAAGGGGAAGTACTTTTCATTTCTAAAGTACTTGGGTTTATTTGTTATACAAAGCCTTTTTTGTGGATTTTTTTTCGAGAATAACTACATTTATAAATAACTATATCGTGAAATATATCGTTACCGTGAAAAATTTTTTAAATAAAAAACTTACGAACGGTAAGCATAATAAAAACAGCAATGTAAAATCTTCCGGGCTCTCAGTTTCACCTTAGCACAGTAACGTTAATAAAACTTTCATACATCAGCTCACCCACGAACATGAGTCCCATCAAATGGCTTTCCATCAGTGAAGACGACAACTCCCATGATTCCACGCTCATTCAAGGCTTCATCAAGCTACACCTTTGTTATTGTTTTAAAAAAAAAAGAGACCTCTAGCGGCGAAACTTACATACTGTGCCATTAATAACACAGTGAACTTGAACAGTGGGTCAGTGAATTCAAACCTATTGAAATACGGCATAGTTTTATATAAGCAATGAAGGTGATTATTGCCTCTGCGACTGGGCTGTCTTCATTGAGAAAGTTTTACTTTAAAACAGTAGCATTTAGAATATATATATATATATGATTTCACTATTTGTCTTGCAATACATAAAGCCAATTCATACACAACAAAGAAAATATACATTTAATTATCCAAATGTTTTTCTGTACATTTGGGCCATGCGGCACATAAACGAGGCAAATCAGGACAAAAAGGTTGATCTAAAACAGCAATTATTTTGAATCCCTACTCACTCCTGAGTCGGCAAATAACAGCCATTTATCGTGGATAACAGAGGGTTCTTTGCAAAACATTCCTACCACAGCACCTCAAGCCAAAAGATGTGCAATAACAACAAGGAGGAAAAAAATGTTCCTCTTGTGACACAGTTACACTTGTTTTCTCCTTATTTCTGCTGGCAAGGAAATTACAGTTATCCTGTTTTCATTTACATGCTGATATGTCAGCCATCAATAATATGATTTCAAATAGTTTATTAACAAACAGAAACACTTTCTAACAGAATTAAATGTGTAATCATGCCTCATGTGGATGTATAATGACAGGTCTTAACTTCTGAAGTGGTACTTTTAGAAATATTACTACATTTACCTAAATGAAAAATGAGAAAGAAACTCGTTTTTGGTGAAATTACCTACAACATACATTGTTACAGTAAATAGCATTGCTATAAATAGCCTAAAAAGATCAATAAAAGCATTTTTGGTCATAGTTTTGCTTTCACATCTAAAACTGAACCGATCTTTTAAAGAGATATGTAGATATAGGCCACCACAAACATCAAATTAATCCTGATATATTGGTGTAATCTCACCTCAAAATGGTGCCAGAGGTGTTGGCAGCACTGAGAGTAAATTATGTCACATAGATCCTTCTGAAAATAATAGTCTCCAAAAAGGCACTTTTCATAAGTTTATTTCATAATCACATTTCATAACTTTGTTAGCGGACCGTCACATTTAGCTGAAATTTAGCCTTCATACTAACACATATAGTCTAGCATTAAATGAAACCGGGTTTAATTATGGGTAGAAAGCAAGCAGAAGAACTTGGATGCAGAGTGTCAAGATATTTAGACTATGTGATGCATTTAATACACAAATGAAAGTTATTGCACTGCTCGTGAAAGCATACTGAGACAACACAATGTGAAAACCAATTCCAGACCTATGAAATAGATGAAGGATAAACCACAGACATTTTAAAGGCACTGTGTCATGTAACCCTGACAACTGTTTGAAAGGACCACAGATTTGTCGTTAGTCCCATTAGTACCAGAGGTTTAGGAAGCTGGAGAAGATCATGTGATGATGGGACAAAAGGCTCAAAGAAATAAGAAAAGAAATAGGCCTCTTACTGTAAGATATAGGCTAGGTAGGGTTATAAAAGTTAACTCAATCTAAAACCATATTTTGTTAAGTTTAACTTCATGTACTAAAGAAACTAAAAATGTAAAAAAAAAAAAAACTAAAAAAAAAACTATAGGCATAAAAATAACAACATTACTAAAACTTTAGCTAATCTAAAAAAAAAAGAAAAGAAAAAAAGAAAAATATTATTAAAAAAAGATATATTTCAACTAGAGCTGTCACGTTTCCTCAATTAAATTTGAGTACTTGATGAAAAAAAAAATCCTCGATTGCAATTTCACCGTGTTTAATTAATCTTTAAAATACTGAAAGAGGACGGACAAGAATCCATGAACCGCATTATTAGAGCCTCTTCAAAAGCTGCACGATATATTAAAACAATTTTTAAATCAATTACCGAATAGTGCTATTGTGAAATCACAAAGTCTGCGATTCACTTAAATAAATAATTATTAAGTTTCATTATTTCACATGCGAGTTCAAGTTCAAGTTTACTGTGTTATTAATGGCACAGTATGTAAGTTTCGCCACTAGAGGTCGCTTTTTCAAAACAATAACAAAGGCGTAGCTTGATGAAGCCTTGAATGAGCGTGGAACAGGGCTCCAGACTAACTTTTTTTACTAGGAGCGCTGTTGCCCCTGACTGAAAATTTTAGGAGCACAAGCAGAAAATGTAGGGGCATACCTTAAATCAGCTTGCAATGCAATTATTTAAATTTCACTGTTATTATCATCTACATGCATGGGCGACGTCTCACAGCTCGGTTAAACTCCATCTCTGCGTATGCTGCGAGTTTGGGTTGCTTAATCATTTATAAACCTAAGCCAACACAGGAGAATACATCAATGTGTCTAAATATCCAAACTATTGTTAATCACGATTTCAAAAGTTGAATCCCCCGGCTCTGAGTTTGCATGTTTTGATGTCCACATGCTCTAGCATTTCTATCGTAAAGAAGTGGCCAAATATTAAACATTAATAGACATTTGAATTCAATATTTAACAAGGATTTGATCATGCTGTAAAGTGTAACAACATCAATGACCAGGCCATTAGCGCCCTCTCCAGGTATTTGTTTTAATACGTAATGTACACAAGTTGATTATGTTTATATTATATATTTTACATTGTGCATTTTAACAGCGTTGTTCAATAAAACAAAACCAGGCCTTGCTTTTGATACTTTATTTAAACCAATTATTATTGCCTCATTGTTATTATACCCATGTATTTTAAGTCATTAAGGGTTATTGTTCACGTAGGTCTATTTTAATTACCACAAAAAAATTATCTGACTAAATCAATTGTCAAAATAATCAACCTATTACCAAAATAATCATTAGTGACAGCCCTTATTTCAAGGATACTAAATAACAGGCAATGTCCACTCAACACACAATTTAAATCCCTATTTTTGCTCTTGACAGTTACCATATATGCCTACTTTTTAAATGTCTGCTTTCTAATTTGTCCCTTGAAACTTCAAACGCTGTAATTGCAATGCAGTTGCACAAGATCCCCATTAGGTGTAATCCTGTACACATTGATAAAGTAATGCCCTGAGCTTCACATCAAGATAGTACACAGGGTGAAGCAACACACTCTTTAAAAAACACTGAGATAACTGTGTGCACTCCCGAGGCCTCCTTCATCAGAACAAAATTCATCCCACACCTCTTTTAAATGATAAACGTGGACCCATAAACCAGCACATAAGGTCAAAACCAGGAGTCAAATAAGTTTAAAGACTAGGGTGAACCAACACAGACAGAACAGCTTCATGAAACACTTGCTTGGCAGAAACTATGACAAATGAGACGTACACCTACGTGGACAGCTTATGTGACATCCTCAAAACAAAACCATGCAAGGTAAAAGAAAATGTGAATCTGACTTTACTAAATATGGGTTATATTCGGTTATCCAAGGAAAAATCTGTGTCTTGAAGCAAAACCTTTAGAGAATCTCTGATCTAGGCTTCACACAACACCTGCTTATGGAAAAACACATTCAACTCCCACACTTGTGGAAGAGAGATAAAATCCCACTATGAGTGCTACAGAAATCCCCGATCAAACCAAAACTCCCCTCCACATCCATCACAGCATGACCCTTATTAGTCTCTCACTTAAGCCTAACAACCTGATACTAAAGTGCAATAGTCCGATTGCAGAAGTAAAAATCACATTTATTTTCTAAATAGTGGAATTGATTTTTAACAGTAACTTGTAATCTGTTGAGCACAGACCCACTGTGAGCTATCAGGTTGTTTTGAAGCCCGCATTCAGCATGCATTTCCTCAACTTATTATTTTTTTAAACAAGCATGTGTAACTAACAGACAGAATCTATTATCAATGATCCTGCAAATATTCTCCAGCAATCAAAACAAGCAAATCCCACCAAAATAACTCTTTGGCTCAATACTTTTCCGCTTCAAATCAACGTTTGTAACTTAATGTTATGATTCAGCTTGAAGCTGGTTGTTTTCGTTCATGGCTTATAACTCTTAATTACTTTTTTTAAAAGGACCACGGGTGGATATAAAAGAGCACTGTTGCACCGACATATTGGCTGTGTCCTATAAGCTATTGAGCTGCCTAGCTCGACGTAACGCATATGATACCCAAAGTTGAGACAGCCATTGTCCTCATAGATTACATGCACTTTACAGCCTGATCAGTTTCGCCATTACATGGCCCGAGCTCCAGACACCCGGAAACCAGAGCTCCTGAGCGGCTGCATGTTCACCTCCCGGAAGTGGGCAGAGATACCGTAACTCGTTACCCATGATGACCAAAAAGCATGCGTTTGCATCATGATAACACAAACAGGTAACAAAAGACGCGCGCATTAACCCTCAAGAGGAGGTGGAAGAGCATAAACGGCCAATAACGGTGTACACGAACCCGGTGACTTCAGACAGTCGTGAAACAGAGGCGTTTATCGGAGTTGTCACATTAATTCGCGACATGGGAATCGGTGAGGGGCGGAACTGTCTGGCAAGGCTTTGATCAAACGTTATAATGACTATTACACGGCCTAAACGGTCAAACATAGCCGGTTTCCGTTATAAAACAGACACAAGCGGGTATGTAAAACGCACGAACCGGTACCCGATAGTCTGTAAGCCGCTATTCTACAGGTCCTCTTCCCGTTAACAAAAGGCCCGGGCCGTCTGGACAGGAAGAGCACTAGCAAGAGGAAGACCCGGGGAAAGGAGGGGGAGCCACTGCCTTATAATAAAGCCCTCGAAATCACTCGTTACGCATCATAACCCCAAAATATAAACGCGAGGTGAGCTAAAACGGTTCAGGAGGGAAATACGGTTTCAGAACAGAGGGATACTCACAGGTGGAGGATGCGGATGGTGACGGATTTCAGCCCCGGTTCGCAGCAGCTCCCAGCTTTCACACCGACAACATGGCGGCTCGATCCAAGCAGACGCGCGCGGGGCATCATGGGTAGCATGAGAAGGAGCGCGTGCGGTTCATTGCGCCAAGAGGGGAGTGTCGTCCTTTGTTGTGCTCGAGACACATACAACAATGTACAGATTTACAGGCGCTCATAATGTGTGACACACCGAGTGAATGCCGACATGGGTTTTTGAAAGGGAAATTGGCTACTGGATTTATTTTGTTTTGCCTATTATAAGAGCAGAAATGTATTCATCTTTTGGCTGTATCTGTTGTTTGGGGCAAGACATATCCAATTTATATGTGTATTGTAGCCCATGAATAATCATACTTGCTGGTCTCAGTAGAAAATGCTAAATAAATAAATGTTTTTTTTTCTATCAGGCAATTGTGGCAATTTTAGAAAATAAAATGCAGTCACAGCAGGTCACTGTAAAAAGTTATATGATCAATAAGTTATGACAACATATATTTTTACATTGCTTTTAACTTATCAAAATAAGTATAAATTTTTTTTTTTAAGTTATTCAAGTTTCAACTAGTTTTTTTAAGTCAGTTTAATGTAATTTAAGTTGAAATGACTTGATTGTACTTAAAAATTTAAGGCCGCAACGTTTTTTTTACAGAGATTTATTATATCATTAATATAGTAATGCACAAAAAATTTTTTTATTAAATGTAATAATACTGAGAAATATACAATTTTGTAATGTGAAATTTTTTTTCTATATAAACACATGTTGCAAAAGCCATGATGTAGAAAAGAGGCCCGTTCTCTTATAAACTGCATTCATGTGTCAATCTGACATGTTTATGTGAATTATAATCTGGTAACACTTTATTTTAGTGTCATTGTTACATGTAGTTACTATAGTAATAACTATTAATTATGCATATCACATGCAACTAACCCTAAAACAAATCCTAACCCTATAGTAAGTACATGTAGTTACTTATTATTACTCAGTACTTAAATGTATAATTACAGTGTAACCAATCTCAATACCTTAAAAACACAATGTTAATATTGCATTAATAACAGACCCTTTAAAAAAAAAAAGGTATAAAATATTGTATTTTTATGTGTATTATGGTACATTATTTTAGGGAACATCCTTCTTTTATTATAATCTTTCATAGCAGCTGGTCAATATAGGGTAAAAAATGTAAGAAATAGATATCACAATATACTTCCCCAGTTGATTAATCTGTTTTGTATGAAATCTTGTCATGTTTAAATATGCAATATCTAATTAAATAGCAATAACTTATACGTTTAAAACAGAAATGTGAACATTGGATAAAATTGTGTTTTTATTTTTGTTTTTTTACGGCCTTAAATGGGTTGTAATTGAAATCTACAGATGTAAATAGATAAAGTATAATAAAATAAACACTTAAATGTGTATTCTGGACATTTTATTTCCATTACAGTCATGGTTATGGAAGCAAAATAGCCCAAAATCTGAAAAAAAATCTGACCAGTGCATGAAAAAACACAATAGTTTTTCCTCAAGTGTCTTGCCTTAAAAGTACTTTTACTGTGTAGAATTATTAAATGTTTCTTTTCTCTCTGCAAACATGGTTGGCAAAAACATGCAGTACTAGAAAAGATGCACGTTCTTCATTATAAGTTGCAGTCAGTCAGAAATAACAGGCTGTTCGAAATGTGAGTGCTTAAAGGGATAGTTCACTTTGAAATAAAGTTTTGATATGTTTTAGCTTACCTCAAGGGCATCCAAGATGTCTTTGTTTCCGCAGTAGTTTCAATTTTGATATTTTTAGGTCAAACCGTTCTTGTCTGTCAGTCATATAATGCAGGTCTATGGTCACCACCTCAAAGAGCATGCACAGAGAAGTCCAAATTAAACATGATTTAATGACTCGTAAATGTAAGCACACATTGATGACCTAAGACACGAAACGAGCGGTTTGTGTGAGAAAACGAACAGTATTTATATCGTTTTTACCTCTTGTAACCACAGCCACGTCCAAGTGATCTGAGGGCGCGGGCGCTTCGGTCTGTGCGTTACAAGAGGTAAAAACGATATAAATACTGTTCGTTTTCTCACACAAACCGCTCGTTTCGTGTCTTAGGCCATCAATGTGTGCTTACATTTACGAGTCATTAAATCATGTTTAATTTGGACTTCTCTGTGCATGCTCTTTGAGGTGGTGACCATAGACCTGCATTATATGACTGACAGACAAGAACGGTTTGACCTAAAAATATCAAAATTGAAACTACTGCGGAAACAAAGACATCTTGGATGCCCTTGAGGTAAGCTAAAACATATCAAAACTTTATTTCAAAGTGAACTATCCCTTTAACCTGCCTTTGTGTAAATGGCAGAAGGACATTCATTGGCTGCGAGCGAACTATTTCAAATGATGTATAATGAGATAAAACAGGTTTGGTCATTGTCTAAACATCTGACTCGCAGCTCTCTCTAGGGAGCAACAGTTTTACACACTTAGCCCTGTGAAAACGAGACCGAGCTTTTTATCCTCATCCATCAAAAACAGTGTTTTGTTTCACACGAACCCTCTGTGGAGCATTTATAAGTGAACAAGACAAAGAATAATCTAGAAAGAGTTTATTATGCTGAACAACTGTCCCACCCTTCAGGTGTGTCCCTCACACACACACACTCGCTCGCTCACACAAACACAGCCTTCCTGAAACAAGTATTGTACATTAACATACATTCATTCTAAGCTTGTGTTCAAATAAACATTTATGGCTAGTCACATTATGCGTCAGGTGCATAAGTACATATCAAAACGTGTTATCCGTGTATGTCGACACAATCAGAAACGCACATTCATGCACGCAGACGTATGAGGGCCAGCAGAGGCACAACTCCTCTGTCGTGAGTTTTACATGCACAAAGTCCTACAGCATTCCTCAAATACACATCTACCCAACCTAAAACATTCATCTAACACATTACATTATAGTGTCTTATATCAGAGTATAAACAATCACACACACACACACACACCAGAAAGAGCTGAGCGGGCGGCTCCGGCGTGTGCTCAAAGATTACCTGGGTCAAAGGTCGCCCACCTTGTGAATACACATGTACATATACAAAGGCCTTTGTGCTTGTGCACATATGAACACACACACACACACACACACAGAAGATCTGTCACTGTCTTCAAGTCTGATTTAATAATGCTTGTGTAAGCACCTTCTCGTGGTCCTGTCCATATGCTCGTTCTCTCTCTGTGACTCTGGCTGGTGTGGCTCTATGTATATTCTCCAATAGAGGGAGACAAAGTTTGAGAGACACAGACGTTGAAGTTGGTAGAACATTTCCCAAAATGCAGAGGACTTCATCTCTCAGAGATAAGCAGTTGTTTTCCTCTGAAGTTGGGGTTTTCTTCTGGTTTTTAACCAGTCCTAGATATAAATATATATATATAAATATAAAAAACATACATTTACAAAGTGAAGTTTCTAAACTAGTAGGCTGTGGCTGCGTCCGAAATCACACTCTCTTGAGGAGATACTTCATTACCCTGCGAACACTAAAACGGTACGTTCTATATAGTATTAATGTAATTTGGATGTACTACGTTCGCCACTTTGTCATTATCATGTGATCTGTCAGCGTCACTGCCATTCACAAATCCTCTCCCGTGGCCTCATGGGATAGTAAAGTGTCCATCGTATGCACACTTCAGAATCTCGCCGGAAGTAGTAGGTCATCCGGGTACTTTTGCCTACTATTTTATGAGTACTGTGAATTCAGACATACTTCTTTTGTCACATACTGTTTTCTGCCTACTATATAGTAGGGAAGTATGTGATTTCGGATGCAGCCATAGTGTTTAAAGTACTTCCATACTACTTACGCTATTTTTATATTACATAGTGCCTATACTGTCTGTGCAAACTCAAAGTATGCAAAATTTCACCACTAAATGACCATATTGGGCAAAATGGAAAGTATCCCATAGCAGTCCTTTTAACATGTTTTTCTTGAAGAAAAAGTAACATTAAAATGCAAAATAACATAAAAAAAATTAAATAACAATTGAACATTGTAAATAAGTAAATTGATCAATTATTTAATTGATCATTTTAAATATTTATTATAAAATATATCAATTTACTAGACACCACCTGGACAAACAATTTGATGTAACAACGATGTGGCACACTACTTTTTGAAATGCTCATCGTTCTTTTATGCAATGGCTGCGTCCGAAATCGCAGGTACTTATTTTGAATAATTACTTCACAACAGCTAAAAAAGTTCTATATAGTATGAATATGGGAAGTATGAATGAAATCCATACTTTGTTATTGTCATGTGACCTACGGAGTCAGTTGTGTTGCTTCACTGTCCTTCACAAATCCTCTCCCGTGGCCTCATGGGATAGTAAAGTGTCCATCGTGTGCACACTTCAGAATCTCACCGGAAGTAGTAGGTCATCGGGGTACTTTTTGATTACTCTTTTATGAGTACTGTGATTTCAGACATTTTTCGCCTACTATATAGTAGGGAAGTATGTAATTTCGGAGGCAGCCATCTTGTTGCAACATTTTATCTTGTTGCAAGTGGGTTTTTTATTTGTGCACTTGTTATTCCGTGTGGAAAAATCAAATAAATACAATTAAACATAGTCCCATCACACACTATATTTAAAAAAAAAAGGTTTTTTTTATAGAGACAAGTTCAGACAACGTTTTGAAAGAGTACAATTTTTAGTAAAGAATGCCTAATTGAACGAGTACTTACGTATAGAGAGGCTGCAGCTGTAAGTGAGAACTCTTTTGTGGAGGCTGGTAACTATAAGAGTCCAATCCACCAATGAAATCAACTGCAAAAGAGACACTCATCAAAACTTCAATATCATTGTGATTCAGTTTCTAACAGCAGATTTCCAAATACAGAACACTTACAGCTGTCCTCGTCATCCAGGAAGACTCGACTGACATAGCAGGCATAAACAAATCCAAAGAGCTGAAACACAGAACCAAAACAATACGTGAACTGGCCAAACATTCATATGCATTTACTTTTGTACATGTAAAGAAAGGAGATCAAACGGAAGCACTCACTGCAAGAAACACTTGCAAGGCTGAGCTGACCACCTCTATGTACTGGTAATCCAGTAGGCAGCCACTGACAGTGATCACATGATGATCCTGAGGAGCCAATGGTGAGTCAGGCACTGGAGTAACTAAGCAACCGGGCCCGTTCTCCATCCACCAGGAACGATGAAGCGATGTGTTAAATGTCATTAGAAAATCCTTGTCCTGAAGAAGAACACAAACAGAAAAAAAATCATTAGCTCAACTTTGACTGAGTTTTATTTACTCTATTTTAGTTTTATTAATATTTCAAATACAATTTTTAGTTTTCATGGTAATTTTTGTTTAAATTTTAGTAATTTTGTTAATTTTTTTATTTTAATTTAACTTGTACAAACTTATATCAATTTATTGCCAAGGAAATATTTAGAAGTTTTTCTATTCATATTTTTTATTTAATTTAAGCATTATTATTATTAATAATTTTTTTTTTAATATTCAGTTTTAGTTAATGATAATAATCCTGTTCCAAAGAAAAATGTTTGTCTTCATAATCTATTAACTCTTTCCCCGCCAGCATTTTTAATAATTTTCACAAAACTTTCATGGCCCCCAGAATATTTTGTTGCATGAATATATCAAAAGAAAACAATTATTCTAGCTTTTTTCTATGCATTCTTTTTTTATCAACACTTGAATGTGGGTGTTTCATAAAAAAAGCAACATTTTGAACAAAAAGCTGAGAAAAACGTGTTTTTATTCTAAGACTACGACGTGCATTAGCAATGCTTTTATTGTTTTTATTGTTTTTCCAGATCCTATCGTATAGCAGTGAAAACACGGAAAGCAGGAAAAATCCGTCAATGGCGAAGAAAGAGTTAAAATGTCCTCAAGCCCTAATTTTCCTATTAGATCACGTTAACCAATAAACTCTTTTACGGGAAGCCCACTTTTCATAATCAAAACTATTCCCAATTAATAAAATTAAATAAAATGCCCTTAGTTTCACTTGAAAATACAGAAGAAAAAAAGCCATTTCATGTTGACTTTAAGATTAAAGCATAACAATGCATGATATCAAGCATTTAATCGGACTCTTTGGTGTATTTACACAATGACTAACAATGACTGGAGTCTGGAGCAATGAAGTAAATTCACCTACCTGTGACAGGTGGCCAACTTCCAGGTAAAAACAGATGATGAAAGAGTTCCAGCCAACCCAGAGCACAAGCCATACAGCATACTGAAAGTGCGCACACACACAAACACACACAAATATGAACTAATGAACACATATGAGACATGTAGTGTTCAAAAATACACCATTTTCGTTTGTGAATTACATCTGACATTTGTTTGTCTCACCATGATTATGCTTATGCCTACCAGTATTAGATATCTGGAGCGGATTTGCACCGTTCCAAATGCTCCCAAAATGACGGCCACAATGTGGAGGAAATTGGCCAGGATGGGAGCCCACTGATATCCCAAAAAGTCAAACACCTGCCTCTGTAATGCAGCGACCTGTGAACAAACCAAGAACAGATTACATGCACAATCATTCAACTTTTATGCATTGCATACGTGTGCACAAAAAGCTTGTGCCAATACAGATAATGTCACGTATAGCTGTCGACCCTTGTCCCACATCATTGCAGACTTCAAAATGAGCTACACTGGGTTTATTTAGGCAAATATGAGACTGGCAAAACAAGCTTGTGCTGCAGACTCCCAAGTTACATTGGCAGGAAAGTAGTACACAAAATCTGGTATTGCTGGCGACTATTCTTGGCAGAGATTGACGTGCGCAGCATTCATCCAAGAAACGGCCCAGTGCACATTAACCATGGAAAATTCTTCCAAGAAGGATCATCATCAGCCACGGGGATCTGCGCCAGTGCGATTCTCGTACACTGGAACGTCCATCATTGACAAAGTACTGCATGTTCTCTGCCGCTTCGCATATGCATTTATTAAATATTTGGGTTAATTTGATGATGGAGAGAGTCTGGTGGAGGGTTAGTTTAGCCAAACTCCAAAGCTGTGTCTGGTCCATGTTTGCTGTGCACTTTAATTAGTTTAGTTCTAATTACTCTAATAACAATTAGGCGACTCAGATTTTTATAAAGAATATTCGGCGAGAATAACTATTGAAGAGTTAGTTCACCTAAAAATTTTAATTATCCCGTAATTTACTCACCCTCAACCCATCCTAGTTGTATATGACTTTCTTCTTTCAGCCAAACACAATCAAAGTTATATATATATAATAATATCCTAGCTTTATAATAGGAGTGAATGGTACCTTAGATTTTGAAGCCCAAAAAAGTGCATCCATCCATCATAAAAGTAATACTTACGGCTCCAGGGGTTAATAAAAGCAACGTTTTTTTTGTGAGAAAAATATCCATATTTATAACGTTATTACCGTACGCGAGTTGAGTTCTGAGGGAAGATTGACCTCTGACCCTTTGCTTTGATTAATAGGATCAATCAAAACAAACACCGGTCATGAATTAGAAGTCTAAAAGGAGAAATGTGGGAGGAGCTTGAGTTTTTTGCCCTATATGTTTGAACCGAGAGAAGCGTCTACTCTCACCTAAGCTCACGCTACTCCCACATCCTTCGTCATCCGTCGTGTCAAAGGTCACTCTTCCGCGGGAACTAGACTCCCGTACGCCAGTTAACGGAAGCCAGTGATTATAGTTTATAAAGTTACAAATATGGATATTTTTCTCACAAAAATGCATTGCTTTGCTTCAGAAGGACTTTATTAACCCCTGGAGCCGTGTGGAGCACTTTTATGATGCATGGATGCGCTTTTTTTTTTGGCCTTCAAAATCTCGTCCTCCATTCACTGCCATTATAAAGCTTGGAAGAGCCAGGATATTTTTTAAGATAACTCCGATTGCGTTTGGCTTAAAAAGAAGAATGTCATATACACCTAGGACAGCTTGAGGGTAAGTAAATTATGGGACAATTTTCATTTTGGGGTTGAACTAACTCTTTAACAATGAATCAGCAGCACACAGGTTGCAGTGGACCATTAAACCCACTAAAGCAAATGGTCAATAAAAATATAGTCCCCACACACAGAGGAGCAATCCCAAAGCTCTGTGCTGCAGCTGTTTCCATGGAAACTGCCTGGAGCCCCGGCCCACAGCCCTATGAGAGTAGAGCCCCTTCCTCAGGAGACCCTCATCCTCACATGCACCTCATCTGTGTGTTACACAAACAAATCACGCATATGCAAACATATCTGGGGCATGAAGTTTGAAGCAAAGGCATGAAGTATAAAGCAAAGTTTTGACAGGTGACTCGACTGAAAAGGGAACCAGGGCATCTTGTCCCTTGGCTTCACCTCTTCCAAATCACAACCTCAGGCCAGTGGATACCCTGCGCTCTCTCTCTCACACACAATATCTGTTCAGGTAAGACTAGAGATGAATTAATGATCAACAACACTGTCTTACCAGCTGCAGGCAGCAGATGACCACCAGCGTGCACCTCCCGTCGCACGGACCCATGCTCTCGCGCTTGAGGCACGGCTTGGGCCCCGCGAGGCGTCGGGAGAAAGCGGAGTCCCCGGTGAGGTCCAGCGCGCTTCAGGGTCTTGCTTCACGATCACCGTTCAAAACATCAAGAAGCCCACCGGGCCGCGTGCATGCTTCGGTGAGTCGATGCTTTCTGGTGTCTGCCGGTCATACCGGACCTCCTCCGCGGAATTGTCCTGACCGAAGCGTCCTACAGGATCCCAATCTTAGCGGATCTGCCACACCTTCATTCCGCACCGGGTACCAGGCGCAGACAGCCCCAAAAATAGCACAAAGAACAGAGGAAGAGTCAGTGAGCGCGTTTAACTGGCAGAAATGAGCATCATATGATAAGCATCAGACGGAGCGCGAGCGGGGGGGTGTAAGGGCGCGAGGTAAGAAAATAACGCAAATTAAATCCGGAGCGAGCACAAAGCGAGCCTTTGTGACTTACCGTGAGGTCCGGTATTCGTTTTTTCCGAGCCGATGTACCGTCGGGGGTCTCAGACTGGCGCTGTAGTTTGAGAGACCATCCTCCTGCCCCGGCTCTTTGTCAACATCGGCACCGGGAGGAGGGTGAGGGTTTGTGGGTGGAAATCAGACACCCTCGTGCGAGTCTGACTGCAACCCGCTCGCGCAACCGCACAGAGACGCTCGCCGCGCGCTTGGCACGACATGAGGCGTTTTACTGAGGCTGAGCACAAAGAAAACCATCATGCGGCTGCGGACGCTCTTATTACAAAGTGGAAACATTTCTATATTTAAACTAATTTTACGTATGCAAGGTGTAGCCTACAATATACACTACAGTTTTAGTACACACACACTTACAGTAATATATATCATATACAGTACATGTGTTTTGTACATACACACGTGACACATATATATAAACACACACATATGTGTATATATATATATATATATATATAAAATGTACACAAATAAATCACAATTTTTAGTTTCTCTTCAAACAATAAGGGAGTGTTTTGACTGATGATATTCTGTTTTCTTCTGTGTTGTTGATCATATTTGATGTGATATGTGCACTGTTTATGTATAAATATGAATTAAAGTCTAAATTAAATAAATTCATCATATGAAGCAATTGTTTCTTTTCAGAAGATTTGGATTACACTGCTTAATTCATAAATGATTACTTTTACCATGTTTAATACATTTTGCAACACACATATTATACAAACTTATGTTAGATGTGATTAATCGATTTGACAGCCCATATATATATATATAAATAAACACACACACACACACATATATACATACATATATATATATATATATATATACACACCATACTTCATTTACAAAGACGGTGCGCATACAAATTTTGGAAACAAGTTTATTAAAAGCATAAAAAAGCCAACGTTTTTCCATCACATTTCCCCCCCAACTGGTCATCACAATTTCCCAACCAAATACAAATGGCAAAATTCCAAATAATATCTCCATCTGCCCATCCTCTTCTCATTCTCACATTCAGTCACACACATAAACCGCATTCGCACACACAAACACAGCTACTGAATCTCTCCGATGTAGAGGCGCTTATCACTGGATCCAGAGAGAACTGTGAAAGACATAAAATAATGGAGTTACACATGGAGCAGAAAAGGGAAGAATGTGCTCGCTTTATCATTCCAGTTATATATTCTATTATTAGAATAAAATATTTTTTTACCAATGGGTTCTTCTGGATGGAAAGCCACCTCATTGACAGACCCAGCATGACCAGGCAGCTTATAAAGGATCCTACGAGTCGTTGTGTCCCATATATACACAAACCTACAACACAAACACACCACATTAACCTCACACATAATCATAATGCACAAACACTGCATAAAGCACACAAACACACCCTTACCTGTCAGCAGAACCGGCTGCAATCTTCCCCCCATCAGGAGACCAACAGCATCTGAGAAGATTCTAAGACACAAAAAACATTCAATTACAAAACACTTTTTATGAACTTCCAGTTCAGCTTCAGTGATGTTTATTGAAATAATTCATCATTAATTCACCCCTGATCAAGGGTGTTCACACTTGCAGTTCGATTCACTTGGTTTGGACCAACAAAAAAACACATTTAGTCATGGTCCGCTTAGCATTCACATTGGCATTTTAACACCAAAGCTAAATATACTGAACCAAAAGGCATAAGGATATGTTCACAACCTGATTTTATTATGTATATTTCACGACAGAACTTACCGAACATCCAAAACAATGCTGTGTTCTGGGATAAATGCGCTCGTTGTATGTGCGTAGCTACATATGATGGTATTTTGACCAGCTGTGAACTTGTGAAGAGCTTATAAAATGTGTAAAGGAGTCAAAACAGCGTCAGGAATCCCTCAACAAAGATCTGCTGCAACGAGACTCGTTTCTGATGCCTGTACCGAACTGTGATGATGGGCAACATCGCGACTATGACGAGAAAAAACAGATATGCTTGAGCATTCTGTCCTTTTTAGGGTCGCATCTTGTGACATCATGTACCGTTTTTGGTTCATTTGCATGTCTTTGGTCTGTGTTGCGTTCATATTTCATTCGAAACCGCACCAGTTTGTTTGGAAGCGGACCGAAACTCATCTTTTCAGGGTCTCGGTCCACTTGTTTGGTGTCATCAGGGTTCGGATGACAACGTTACACTTATTCAGATGAACCGCACTAACAGAGCAATCGCACCAGGGTTCATTGTAATCAAACCAAACCTGCCACGTGTGAACACACCCTTAAAGTCTAGCTTTAAAAAAAAATTGATAGCAGCAATCACAGTGGAAATCACATACTCTATTTATTTATAAACAACAAAAGAACTATAAAATAAGGTAATCTTTTTTATTGTTGTAAATATATACAAAGAGAATTGGGCTTACCTTCTCAAAGTTATGGACATTTCCCTGAAAGATCTTCACACACCTCTCCTTTGGTGCAAACGGACGGATATCCCAGACACGCACTGTTTCAAACACAGAAAACATCAGCAGACGTTTTACATGTAAACTCATTAATAACAGGTTCACATATACTACCATTCAAAAGTTTAGGGTCAGTATGTTTCTTTAGGGTGAACATGAAAGACTTCTTTAAATACTTTTGAATGGTAGTGTGTGTACAAACGCACACACACACACACACGTAAGCTTACCGCTGTTATCCATGGAGTTAGACAGCAGGTAGGATCCATCTGCGCTGAGACTCAGACCGGTCACAGAGTCTCCATGACCCTGCATACTGTAAATCAGTTTGTTTTGTCTGAGGTCCCACACCTGCAGCAATACACACACATACAGACAAGAATAAACAAACATTCAAAAACATTGAGGCAAAAAAAGCCCAGAAGAGTATTTGTTGCACACAGACCTTTATGTCGTTGTCGATGCCTCCTGAGATGATCTGGTCACTGGTGTCATTGAATGTCACACTAAGAACCTGATACGTGTTCTGGAACGTGTGAACAGAGGCCTTCTTCCTGATGTCCCACAGCTACAACAACACATGAACAAAGAGGAACCAAGGACACTTTTAGACCATCTGAACACTCTTATTTAAAAAGCATGATGAGCAACAACCTAAAGACTTACTGTAACAACTATCATAATAACATGGTCTGCATTTAAAAATGAACTTTTGCTGTTTCAAAACTGTCTTATAAAGGTTGAGAATGCCCAGGCTAAAAAACTGTATAATCGTTTAATAACACTTCAGATGAGCTGAGTTTGTTTATGTTATTATTTTGTTTTTGTCTATTTTTATTGTTTTGAGTTCTTTCAATCTAGTTTGTTCTCCCTTGTCATGTGAACAGTATAGAAAATGTCTTTTCAGATGATTTGCAGGAGGTGTGACTCTTAGTTTACAATAGAATAAGGTTATATTGTACATTTTGAGAATGTCATATTTTTCTTCTTTGTCAGACATTTTTATTGTTTATTGTGATAAGAAAAAATTCAATAAAAACAAAAAAAACAACTATCATAATACAGACGGCAATCTTTAATTTATTGATTAGTCGGGGTGAAACGATACCCTCATGTCATGAAGTCACGATTCGATACATATCACCATACTGAACTCATGATACAATATTATTGCGATACTCCAAGACATAAAACAAAACATTTACTGGTGATTAAAATCTAAATTTGATATTACTGAGGTGTAAATGCATAGGCTTTGACTTGGTGCTGATAACCCAAAGCACAGGACAATAATGACACCAGAATAAAAATATTCATGATTCTGAAGCTTAACATACTGAATTATTTTAGACGAATATGCTTGCACTGACACTGACTAGATATATTTAAAATAAATGTAAGCCACATTTTACTGATAGCAGGAGACATTTGGCATTATCAGGACCCACAAATATTCCCCCATTGCATTATTATACATTATATTCAACATTATATATAGTAGTTTAATGTGGTACTGACTGAAAAAATGAATAATTTCTCACAGTAATTTTTATTTTGGGTGAACTATTCACAATACAGTTTGTCACTATCCACGATACATATCGTTGCATTTTTGTATTATGATATATTGTGACGATATATTGTTACACTCCTATTGATTAGCTATTTGCCTGTTTATACCAGAGAGACTATGATAGTGGAGATTTTGACTTAAAAGGGAGATTGGGTTCGTGACACAAACCAGGTCATATAAACTAGGCCATTTTGACTATATCCTGGGCCAGATTGAAAATGCATTGGAGTTTTTTGTTTAAGATTCAAAAGGTCGAGACATGTCAAAGACTTCTTGTGGGTTTCCAGTCTAGACTCGGGGGTCGATTGGTGTCATGTTTACCTTTACAGTTCCATCATCGCTGCCTGTACAGGCCAGCTGTGGGCCGCGGCGAGCCGGAAAACATGAGTTCACAAAGGAAGTGTGACCTTTCAGACGCTTCACACGCTCCCCTGTCTCACTGTCCCACACGCATACGGTCTTGTCTGTACTGGCGGAGAACAGCAGACTGGAAGACACAAGCACACACTGAGTATGTGATATATACTAGTGTATGCATTATTCTTGTGTACATTCTCAAGAATTCTTTGGTTCCATAAAGAACCTTTAACATCCATGGAATCTTTCCATTGCACAAAAGGTTCTTAATAGTGGAAAAATGTTCTTTAACTTTTTACTAAGAAAAAAAAAAGGTTCTTTTAAGAACTGTTCACTGAAAGGTTCCACCAAAAATGGTTCTTCTATGGCATCACACCCTTTGAAACCTTTATTTTTGAGTGTAAATGCAACAGGAAGCTTTTTCTAGAACAATATCTGTCCCACAAACGCACCTGCCGTCCGTATTATAATGAAGCTCCATCACAGCTCCAGTGTGGCCTTTAAGCGTGGCATAATTCTCACATTCTCCATAGACATTCCACATCACTACAAGAACATGAAAATCAGACATAATCAATAAAAGCAAATCAATATAATAATATAAAATAGTCAAAGTCATGTGACTCACAGATGAGGCGGTCATATCCAGAAGAGGCTAGTGTGGCTCCATTGGGGTGAAACTTGCAGCAGTAAACTTCCCCTTCGTGACCGGAGAGCAGCATTATGGGAGCCTGCAGACTGGAGCTGCGGGGGGGGCCCTGACATTAACACAAACAGATTAGTGTTTATGCAGGTGCTCTTATAAATCCTCAAGGATGAAGAAGCCCCCCTATCATTTGACTGCAGATGCTAATCTGTTCTGAAATCTGAAATCGATTTTAAACTAACCTTTTAAGTGAAGCAAATCCTTCTCGTTCGCTTCCATGCACTAATTTTTTCATGTACTGTAGTCTCTCCTTTTTAAAGCGTGTGAAATGTTCTTTATTAATGTTGTTATTGGTGAGGGAAATATGTATGATGCTTAAACGCATGGTAGATTTGTATACACACAAAGTGCAATAAAGGATAATAAGCAAGCAGTGTTGGGTAAGTTACTCTGAAAAAGTAATAAATTACTAGCTGCTAATTACATCTTTAACAGTCCATTTAGATTAATGTACTAATTACGCTCTCTCAAAAGTATTGGATTACTTATTACTTTCCAAATCCCATATATATCAACCTCAAACAGTTGAACATTACAAGGATAGGAATGAAACTGCACTTCTGATTCTTTCAAATAAATAATTAAAAATTGCATAAATTATTCTTGAACTGACCAAAGTATATAAATAGATTTAAAATAGATATTTTAACATTAAATTTTGATGTTAAATCCACTGTTTTATATGGAATTGTTCTATAGTCTATACAGTATTTTATGCAATTACATCAAAAGTAAACTGTAAACTGTAATTAAATTACAAAAAAATAAGAGTAATCCCTTACTTTACTTTTCAAAGGGAAAATTAGTTAAATTACAGTGATTAATTACACCCAACACTGATAAAAATGACTGGTTTTATCACTGGTTTTAGTTGCGAACGATTGAGAATGACTAAATGACTCGCTCATACTACTTGTCTTCACTTACTGTCGTAACAATATTATGATGTGACATATAGAAGTGTATCAATGAAAGTATTCAGTGTTCAAGACCTCTTCCACGTTTAGCTTCACTGAATAGATGAAAGTGCCTTCATTTAATTAGTTTACTTGTATTTTTGACCAAATGTCACATTCATAAATGCAAGATTAGTAAATAAAAACACTTTATGGTTTTGTTGACTGAAGTTTGGCTGTACATAGACAGTATTAGAGACTCTTTGTTTAAGAAAGTTAATAAAGACTTTAAACGTTTGTGAGTTTTACAAAGTATTATTTGTTATTTATATACACGCTTATATTATAACAACCCCAGGTACTTTTTCTTTCTTTCTTTCTTTCTTTCTTTCTTTCTTTCTTTCTGTAGTTGTTTTAGTTCTGTTTGCATAATTGTTCGATATTTCCACTGACTGGAATGAAAGTGAATGTATAATGTCAATATAACAACGTAACCGTTACATTGCCGTAACACTGTAACCTGCAGAATTATACACTGAACAAATGCCCTTGGTGAATTGATTCAAAAGATTCGAGTCAGTGAATCAAAGCCCCACTACTAGTATAGGCATTTATACATCTATGAGCAACAGTTAGTTGTTTTAATCTAATTCAGCTCTCAGTTTCTTTACCATAGCAGTGAGTTGTTGCGACTGCGCTGCAGACACCAGTTCTGTCCGAGGTCTCTTCACACCGACGGGAACGACTGCCATCTCTAGACCGCGCTTCTTCGGTTCGATCATTGTCGTGATAAATAAATGAAACAATAAATTTAAATGTTTCAAAACTGCGAGCTTTTTTCAAATGAATGAGTATTCCGAGCTTCCCACCACCATCGAGCAACACACGCTCGCCAAGTAAAACACATCCGGTAACACGAAGCCTTCTGATTGGCTGGCTCACGCACCTCGCGGTCTTATTGGATACTGTTAAAACTCTGAACCGGAAGAGAATACACTCACTCACGGAAGTCGTGTGTCATCCAAACAAGAGGAGTGTAACGTTCATGGTCTACATGTATTTACGTTTAGTGTTGTGATGTTTTGTAGTGTATTATGGATTTACTATATTTTCATCGGATGAATTTTTTTGGAATTTAAACTGCGACTATTTAGCACGTGCATACTGGAATTTTCTTATAGATCGCTTTCAAACAAGAAGAGTGTATGGTCTACATGTATTTACGTTTTGCGTTGTGATGTTTTGTAGTGTATTATGGATTTACTATATTTTCATCGGATGAATTTTTTTGGAATTTAAACTGCGACTATTTAGCACATGCATATTGGAATTTTCTTATAGATCGCTTTCAAACAAGAAGAGTGTAAGTTAATGGTCTATTACATGTATTTACGGTTTGCGTTGTGATGTTTTTTAGTGTATTGTGGAGTGACGTGTCTGGCAGTATTTACATTTTACCATATTTTATCGGGATAAAAAAATATTTTTGGAATTAAAACTGCGACAATTTATCACGTGCATATTGCAGTTTACTTATAGATTGCTTTCAAATTACAGTAAACGGTCCTCTATCTGAAGTTGAACCCATCTGGTAAGTTTATATCACATAAGGCCCACTAACTGGCGTCTTCAGATGCAGTGCTCAGTGGCTGGATTAGTTTAATACATGTGTACCTCTGCAGGAGTGATGGAGGAGGAGTGGGCGAGAGAGCCAGCCGGTCTGGATGGAATTCCACCAATGTACAGCATTCTGAAGGGAGAGGTTAGATCTAAGAGTAAACGTGCAGAATCTAAAATCACATAAAAATATCCTTTTACTGATCTCCCATGTCTTATTTATTTAGGTAGTGTCCGTTACAACATACGGCGCTTTTGTGAAGATTGCAGGATACAGAAAACAAGGTAAAGTTGGATAGTTACCAATGATAGTTACCGAGATGTGTGTTCTCATTTAAAGGGGATAGTTCACCCAAAAACGAAACTTCTGTCATTATTTACTCACCCTCATGTCGTTTCAAACCCATAAGACTTTCGTTTATCTTCAGAACACAAATGAAGATCTTTTTTGATAAAAATCCGAGGGTCCCTCCATTGACAGCTACGCAACTACCACTTTGACGCTTCTAAAAGTTCATAAAGAGATTGTAAAACTAATCCATATGAATTTCTGAAGAGACACGATCACTTTATATGTTGAACAGATTTAAATTAAGCTTTTGATCCGCAAACTAAAACAATAGCTCAATCGAACCTGCTTGAAATGCGAGAACAAACTTCATTGGTTCTTGCTGAAGCTCAATCGTGCTGCGTAACACGATAATGAACCTCATTGGTTCTCGCACGTCATGTGAACATGCTTGAGCTTCCGTTTACCACAACTGATGTGTGAGTTCGTGTTTATATATGAATAAAAGCCTAAATCCAATCTGTTCAACATTTAAAGCGACAGAGTCTCTTCAGAAGTTTTGGACTAAACCGCTCAATTCATATGGATTCGTTTTACGATCTCTTTATGAACTTTTTAAAGCGTAAAAATGGTAGTTGCGTAGCTGTCAATGGAAGGACAAAAAGCTCTCAGATTTCATCAAAAAGATCTTCATTTGTTTTGATCTTCATAAGGGTGAATAATTAATGACAGAATTTTAATTTTTGGTGAACTATCCTTTTAAATCAACAAATATGAATACACACATAATAACTTATGTTTATTTGTTTTTCAGGTCTGGTTCATAAGAGTGAGATGTCATCCTGTCGGGTGGAAAACCCATCTGAAATAGTTGATGTAGGGGAGCAAGTGTGGATAAAAGTCATTGGCACGGAGGTACATTCAATTACAACACTGATATACCAACACTAAAAGTGAAATAGATACTATAATTTGACACGCAGCAGTGATTCATTTAGAGTCTTTTATAATGCAGTTATATTTTTTTAATAGTGCTTTTTGTTTTCTATCCACTATCAGATGAAAGATGATAAAATCAAACTGTCCTTCTCTATGAAATCTGTCAATCAAGGCACTGGCCGGGACCTAGACCCCAACAACGTCATGGCAGAGTAAGTGGATCTATTGTACATGAGTGCTGTATTTATACTAGGTTAAATACCCCTGGTTAGGGCTGCACGATTAATCGAATTTTAATCACGATCACGATTTTGGCTTCCCACGATCAAAGCAACAGCGCGCGCCTACCGATTGTGTCGCGCGCGAGAGAGACTGAGTGACAGTGCGCGTGAGAGACCGAGTGTGAGCATTAGTAAATTGCATTAGTAAATTGGTACAAACTACATATATATATTTACTATTTATACCATGGTCTGGGTGAATACTCGATTCTGATTGGCTGCAGGGTGTCCGTTAAAAAGTGATAGAGGACACCTAAAGTAGTTCTGGTGAAACTGCCTGTTTACCATTCGAAATTAATAAATAAATGCGCTGCCTACAACAGCTGTGTGAGTAACCATAGCAACAGGCAGTCAACGTTAGTTAGATATTACATAGCCTACTACAATGAGCGACTTCGTTCGTTATTTCATCTTCAGTCTCTCACGGACTGACGGAGCCCAGTAAGCCCGCAGACTGCTCTCGCATCGATGGCCTGTCACCGACTTTATTTGACGGCTCTCCAGTCCAGCATCGGAGAGTCGACCTACATCGGTGCTTCGGAGGCTGTGGTTAGTGTAGACTAGTGTAACACAAAGTGTTTTATGTGCAATAAAAAAATAACTATGCCTACCTTTGTGTTTCATGAAAAAAAAAATGCATTTTTGAACCTGAAGGGTTCTACAAGCTGAGCGGACTATAAATATCTCAAGTTGCTAAATAAATCGTCAGGCAAGTTATTATTTGAAAAAACTAGATTTAGCCTAATTAAAATATAAACTAATGTTTTAAAAATGTTTTATTTGGCAAGTGACCATGGTATAAGCGGGTTAATGCCCTTCGAGGTGACCGTTGTCAGGTTTTAATGGACTTCGGCGGAGGCAACCGTCCTCCGCTGCGCGTCGGCCGGTTTACACCTCGCCGTCGTCCATTAAAACCTGACAACGGACACCTCGTCGGGCATTAACCCTTACATAAGAGGCATGGAAGTTCGATTAATGGACTCCAATAATCAGTCCTACAAACGTCTTGTTTTGACCTATTGTTTAACAAATAGAAATAATTTGAGCACATAAACTTTCACATGGAGAATTAAATAGATTAAATTTATGCAGTAAGACTTCACAACTAATCACTGACACTGTAGGCCTACCACAACATTTTACATTTATTAAGCGTCAAATAACAATGACTCTGAATTTCATCCATTAATCGAACTTCCATAGTGCAGTTCTGCCTTGAAATGTTCTCATTTGGTTACATTCTGTTATGGAATATTTGTTTTTTTATTGATTGTATATTTTGCGTGTTTTATTCACATCCATTATGCAGGTACAATGCAAGTTTATATTTTGCTTCCTAAAATAGATTTACACAATGTAAAATGTAAAATAGTGCCCTGTTGAAGTTTTGCTACATTTTCTTTATTGTTTTCTTTATTCTTTAAGGAGATGCACTGAATTTTGGTGAATAAGAGGACCTATTTTATTTAGATACACATACATTAGCAGAAATGTAGCACAATATGGATGTGAAAGCAGTTATAATTAGCCTATGTGGCAATAAAATTTGTTTTGGTTAAAATCAACAAATAATCGTGATAATTAATCGTGATCGCAATATTGATCAAAATAATCGTGATTATCATTTTGGCCCAAATCGTGCAGCCCTACCCCTGGTTTCACAGACAAGGCTGAAGTCTAGTCCCAGACTAAAATGCATGTTTGAGCTGTTTTAACTGAAAGCAACTTGCAGTGGCATATCTTAAAATATGTCAAAGCCAGTGTTTTGTCTCAAGATGCACACCAGTAATGTGTTTTTTTAAGGCACGTTTATAAAAAGCCACTTAAATGCCCTAATTGAACTAAGGCTTAATCTAAGCCCTATCTGTGAAACCAGGCCATATACTGTAGTAGTAACTATATGCTTAATGAATGTTGTTCACTCAGACAGGACGAGCGTCGCCGGAGACAGTTCAGAGATTACGGCGGGCAGAAGATCACTTTGGAGGCTGTGCTCAACACCACATGCAAAAAGTGTGGCTGCATTGGTACGAAACTCCAGGTTGTGTCAACCTGACCCAATTCTAGTGCACATTAGACTCTTAACCCTTTACAGACTGCCTGATTTTATTGCAAGCTCAACTGAAATGCTGTATCAACAAGATTTAGCCAAATGAAAATCATTATTTTTCCTCACTACTTTGACTTGAGTACATGTTCGGGTAAAACTAAGACAAATCTGCTGAAAACCCACTATAGCTTAGATTATATGAAGGACGAAGTTAGTCGTGATGTGACTTATATTTAAAGCATAAGTGTTTCTAATTGTCATTGCAATAGTTAAAATGTTGTGGTCTGTTTAGTATGAACACTCTTCTGCTCACCAAGGCAGCATTTATTGGATCGTAATTTCGTGAAATATTATTACAATTTAAAATAGCTATTTGAAGATATTTTAAAATGCAATTTATTCCTGTGATGCAAAGCATTTTTAGTGTCACATGATCCTTTAGAAATCATTCTGCTGATTGCATTTTTGATTTTTATAAATGTTAAAAACCGTTGATCTGCTTGAAATCTTGATACATTTGTTCAGGACTCTGATGAGTAGAAAGTTCAAAAGAACAGCATTTACTTGAAATATAAAAATGTTGTCTGATGTTGTTGTCCACAAACTAGTGTATATTACAGCAAACACTTTTAATTGGATTTCATACACAATCATTGAGCGTGTCACTTTCACGGCCTTCATTTGCAGGTTGTATGTGTAATCCCTGAACACCTGTTATGACTGTGTTCAGGTTTTAAATAATGACGTGTATGTATGTTTGCATGCATGCAAGGTCACTTTGCAAAGGACTGCTTCTCTAAGCCTGGCCTGCAGTACAGTTTAGTGCCAGAAGAGGAGGAGGAGCCGACCAGCAACCAGAACACCCAGTCAGAGCCCCAGAAACGTAAAAAGGTGCGGACACACCCCAGACACCAAAATTATTGCGCCAGATGACACTCTGCAAGCAAGCGGTTGTGTAACCTTGCTCACTTGCCACCAAATTCTGCAATACTTCTCTACTATTACAGACAACTTTCATTTGCATGCTCATGATGCCCTTTTTCATGCAGGAAAAGAAGGCAAAGAAAGAAAAGAAGAAAAAGAAAGAGAAAGAAAAGAAGAGAGAGAGTTCTTCATCTGATAGCGGCGCTGAAGATGCCAAACGGCCGAAGCATTCACACACACACTCGGACAAGAAGAAAAAACACAAGAAACACAAACACAAGGCGAAGTAATTTTGGTTTGCAAATCGATTCAAACTTGCGCATGTCGTTTTATTTGCAGGTTTATCCAGATTAAATGTGTCTGGTCAATTTTGGAGTGTATTTTTCTGTTCATATTAAAAATTATTTGACCATTAAAAGAGACTGGCTTCTTGTGTGAAGGTTAAAAGGTTCACTGCACAACCTCTGAATGGCCCTTCACCCAGAAACACACAGACCCATGCGCTCGATATAGAACACGAGCACGTCAGCCGGCAGACACGGGAACATGCTTAAATTAGAAAGACCTCACGGAAATATAAGCGTCCTTTTGGAAAATCAAAACACATACGGTACAGCACTGGAGCGCTTAATGGAAATGTTGACAGTAAACAGCACAAGGTGAATTTGGAGCAAATGTCATATTTATTAGTAATCCAAAGGCATATGACATAACACTGACTGCAGAGGCATAACACATATCCAGAATAAGATATCATATACAGACATCTGGAGGTATGAAGTTGGAATTTTTTCAGTGTTTGAGGAACGGTGCAAATGAGAAACATGAACACTAGAGGAAAAAACACTGGAAATGTACATAACCGTTGATGAGAATGGCTTGCGAATCTCTTTATTCCGCCTTTATGTAGTTTCGTGTGGAGACGACATCGCCAAGTGTCAATGTCTGTTAAAAAAAGAAAGAGGTTGGTCTGTTGATACAATTATTCATGCAGTCAAACACCCATAAATATTGACAAAAGTAATTACTTAAATGGGCAGCAGAACCGGTTATGCTTTTGCTGACTGTTCTTATAATTAATCTGTTCTCAGCCAAAAAGGCACTTACTGTAAATACACACAATACTGACCAGAGTGAGACTGTTTTCGCTGACTTCTCGGACCAGGGTCGTCTCTTTACCGTCCCATTTCTGAACATGAACCAATTTGCCTCCATCTAAAGTTATCATGGACTGGAGAAAAACAGAGTAAAGGGAATAAGACAAGCAGTTCTTACTTGGAATACTTGGATCTCATTTTTTTTCCTCTTGCTGCCCGGGAGCAGCGATGACTGGCGTTTCTAAGCCTACATCAATGATTGACCCGATGAATGTCACGGGACAGGTCAAGCTCTCATTGGGGCTTCTAAGAGGCTCTTGTTTGCCATCAACAAGACCCTATTGTGTTATCCAAGACTATCTTAACTGCCCAATTCATAACGTGTCAGTTGTGAAATTATCCGTGCCTTTCACAAGTCTCAAAGCACAGGACTATTGTAAGTGAGACTAATGTGTGTATCACCTTGACTGCACGGTCATCGGCAGTGGTCTCATCGAATTCCTCTCCCAGTTTGAAGTTGATTTCCGTGGTTTTGAAAGTGCTGACGGTCTTAAGTGTGAAGACGTCGCCCTCCTTGGAAATGATGGTTGTGGGTTTGGTCATACTGCCAACCTGACGCGTGGCAAAGCCCACACCTGATAAACAAACACACTTTCAGGAAAAAGTACGAAGCCGTTTCAACAATGCACATGCAGAGGAATTCACATGGACAACCTCAAGAACCAAAGATGCTTTTAAAGATTGCAATGCATCTATGTAATGTATTGTAATGAACAACAAATTCTAAAGGGTTTAATTAAAGCTCTTAAATATATTTTACGAACCAAAGTTGTTTTTAAAAATGGTCATGTACTCTAAAGAAGCTAAAAAACTAAATATTAGAATTAAAAACAATTCTAAAGTCCTTTATTTTATATATATTTTAAATATTACTATTAAAAATATGTCTAAAAAAGACAATTTATTCACAAAAATGCTAATAAGGAAAGAGCATCTGCATAGCTTACGGCCAGTATATTAATAATTAAACAAAGATCGCATTAATATTCAGTGGTTAGTCACAATTGAACACATCTCTGCAAATAACCAAACTCTGGAACGGTCAAAATGGTCAAATCATCAGCAAACATACGGGTTTAGGAGAATGCAGCAATTACTATTGATTTGTTCAGGAAATACTGCGAGGGACGGAGTATGACTGTGAACGCAGACGTGTTCTTCTTTAACCACTGATAAAGGGCAGGAAATCAGGGTTCACTGCAGTTCACTCAAGAGTAGTGCATTTGAGACCGGTTAGTAAGAAGGGAGTAAGAAAGAAAAATCCCCCAGTCTGTCTCACCCACACTTTCCTCCCTCCTTCGCTCTATTCCTTTCATACTGATGCACACTGATTGATTCACACCCACCATCTTCCTCTTTTAAGCCACAACTCACTCAACGCTACTTTATAACATACAAAATCCTATGCAACTGGCCCAAAAAAATGGCTTATTATAAAAAACACATATTTCCATATTCGTGTAACAAAATATCAAGGTCATGGAATATGCACTGAATGAGTTCAATGGCAAAATAAAGGGCTCATTTTATTTAATACAAGACAACAGCAGTTGCTCTGTATAGTCATGAATGTGGCTGTGCGTGAGAGCACGTGTGTGTGTGTGTGTGTGTGTGTAAGAGCGGTTCATCGAGAGAGACCTTCCCTGCACCATATGAACTCCATCTTAAACACACCCATGCACACACACACCAGCACACATGCACCTTGCACACACACAGTAAATCTGTCTCAGATCACCCGTCCCACTCTGAAACAATCAGAAACACACACCCAAATTACATGTGCTTACTTGCATCAAAAGGCACACACCCTACATCTAGCTGTAAAGCACACACACACACACCGACCGCACACATCCTACTCACCGAGGGCTTTCATGTACTCATCGAAATTCTTGCTCTCCTTTAAGTTCCATGTGCCAACAAAAACGTCTGCCATGTTTGGAGCTGAGTGAGAGAACAAGAGCAGAAGAATGAGAGCGAGAAAGAAAGAAGCACAGTGTGGGTGAGAGAGGAGGGTAAGACAGCACCACTGAGCTTCTGCGATCTTACTGGCCGATTTATAACTGCTGTTTGTGATGTCATCACTACAAGCCTGGGGGGTGAAAGAGGGAGGAGCAAAGCCAGAGAGAAGAGGAGAGATGAGTGACAAGCAGGGGGAGAGAGGGAGATGGGAATTGTAGGACAATCAGTTAAGAACAATAGAGTAAAGAAAGACAATGAGGTTGAGGAACTGTGCAAAATTAAAGGGATAGTTCACCCAAAAATGAACAATTTATCATCATTTACTCACCCTCATGTTGATCCAACCCTGAATGAGTTTCTTTCTTCTGTTGAACACAAAAGAAGATATTTTGAAGAATGTTGGTAGCCACGCAGTTGACGGCACCCATTGACTTCCATTGTATTTTTCTTCCTACAATGGAAGTCAATGGCTACCGTCCACTGTTTGATCACAACATTCTGATGTACAAATGATATTCATTTTGAGATGTGCTAAAAATGAAATTGTAAGTGTTTTAAAGATTAACTTTAAGTGACGGCACACGTAAATGTAAAAATAGAGGAGAAGAGCATTAATAATTAAATATCCCAAACTGATCCATATTGTTAATGTCTAATATCACTCAATACCTGTTATGATTGTGCATCATACCCTACTTAAACAATTTAAAAATGAAAAATTAATGAATTTCATTGCATTAAAAAGCAAAATAACTAACATCACACACCAGTTTCTGCAATGACTCTTAACCAAGTGGTCTAATTTTAGTGGATGTATGGAGTCACTTGCCTTTCATTTTGAACTTGCTTTGTAGTTTAAAAGAGAAATATGTTGATTGAAAATGTGGTTTGATATTTTGTCAGTTACATTTATCATTCATTCATTTAGCAGATGCTTTTATCCAAAGCAACTTATAAATGAGAAACATCACAAGTATTATCTAAAGCAAAGACATTCATTCATTTGCCTGGAGAGCGAGAGAAAGAGCGAGAGAGCACAGCGAGGAGGGGGGAGGAGTGATTGATATCGGGACCAGAGTCAGGCCATAGTCTCTCTCTCTTTTACAAACCACTGAGGACATGACCTTATGTCAGAGGACTCGCTCTTCCCAGCCTCTACACTCTTTGACTGACTGTGTTTGGCCGTTCTGCTCAGGTCGAGTCGTATCAGCTGCTGTTTGTACAATAATCACCAAATCATTGCACGAGTATCGCTAAACTTTTCCCCGGCCCGTCCTCTGAATTCACAAGTGTTTGCAAGAAAGGCTGCGCGGTCTGAAACGGGTGATTGTTTGAGCATGTGTGTGTGTGTGTGTGTGTGGAGAAGACAACAGCAAGAAGGGTCCGAATGCCAGGATTTGCACACAATAAGGTCTAGGGTTAATGCTGAACTCTTGAATTTTTTAGAGTTTGTAACGCGAGCAGCTGTTCATGAACGTTAGACATCTGGTGCACAGATGACCAACAACAGCTTTTAAGAAAAAAGCCAGGAACAGATCTGTAAAAACACCAAGAAATGCTAAATTCATGTATTTAAGAGTCTACACCCTACGGAGCCCCTAAAGGGACATGGTGATTTGCATTCTACTGAGAACTCATTTAAAAAAACAAGCGAATGCAAAGTTTCTCAGTGGAACGCACACATTTTTGAAAGAAAAAGCAAAAGTATCGATTTTTCTCCCATCCAATATGTTTCCTATGGAAGCTTGTTTCCGCCACTGAATAAAAAAATAAATACAAATAATTGCAACTTTTTATCTCACAATTGCGAGATATGAAGTCAGAATTGTGAGAAATAAAGTCGCAATTGCGATATATAAAGTCGCAATTATGAGAAATAAAGTCGCAATTGCGAGAAAAAAAGACAGAATTGCGACTTTTTATCTCACAATTCTGACTTTTTTTCTCACAATTGCGAGTTTACATCTCGCAATTCTGACTTTATAACACATAATTGCGAGTTTATATCTCGAAATTCTGACATCTTTTCTCAGAATTGTGAGATATAAACTGGCAATTGCGAGTTATCAGGCCAATTCTAAGGGGGAAAAAAGACTAACTTTTTCCCCTCAGAATAGTTTATATCTCACAATTCTGACTTTACAACACGCAATTTCGACTTTATATCAATCAATTCTGACTTTATATCTCGCAATTCTGACTTTATAACACGCAATTGCGATTTTATATCACGCAATTCTGACTTTATATCTCGCAATTCTGACTTTATATCTCGCAATTGCGACTTTATATCTCGCAATTCTGACTTTATATCTCGCAATTCTGACTTTATAACACGCAGTTGCGACTTTATATCTCGCAATTCTGACTTTATATCTCGCAATTCTGACTTTATATCACGCAATTATGACTTTATATCTCGCAATTGCGACTTTATATCACGCTATTCTGACTTTATATCTCGCAATTCTGACTTTATATCTCGCAATTGCGACTTTATATCTCGCAATTCTGACTTTATATCTCGCAATTCTGACTTTATAACACGCAGTTGCGACTTTATATCTCGCAATTCTGACTTTATATCTCGCAATTCTGACTTTATATCACGCAATTATGACTTTATATCTCGCAATTGCGACTTTATATCACGCTATTCTGACTTTATATCTCGCAATTCTGACTTTATATCTCGCAATTCTGACTTTATAACACGCAGTTGCGACTTTATATCTCGCAATTCTGACTTTATATCTCGCAATTCTGACTTTATAACACGCAATTGCGATTTTATATCACGCAATTCTGACTTTATATCTCGCATTTCTGAGAAATAAAGTCAGAATTGCGAGATGTAAACTCGCAATTGTGAGAAAAAAAGTCAGAATTGTGAGATAAAAAGTCCCAATTACCTTTTTTATTTTTCATTCTGTGGCGGAAACAAGCTTCCATAGTTTCCCCATAGTTTAAGGTCTTCATTACACCTTTTGATACAACTCAAAGAAAACTTATTAGATCTACAGTGAGAAGCTTTTGGGTAACGAAAATAAAACTGAAATGAAATTTAAATAAATATTAGATTTAAAAAAATGTATGTTGCCTTTGTAACTAAATAAATGAAATAAATATATTGAAGTTGAAGTGCTACAAGTGCATAACCTGAAAAAATATAATAAAACTAAATAAATTAAAGATTAAACTCTTCAAAATAAAGGTTCTTGCATCTATGATTCCATGAAGAACCTTTAACATTCATAGATCCTTTTCATTGCACAAAAGTTTCTTTACAGTGGAAAAGGTTCTTAAGATTATTAAAAGGTTCTTCACACTAGGAAAAAAAATGTTATTTTAAAGAAAGGTTTATTGAAAGGTACTTTAGGGAATTAAAACAAAAGGTTTTTCTATGGCATCACTGCTAACATTTTTTGGACCCTTTATTTATAGGAGTGTAACAAAATGAATAAAAATTCTTAAACCAGAAATTTAAATTAAAAATTGAACAAAAAATAAAAGGTCATTCAAAATAAAGTATATATCGAATACTAAAATAGCTATTTTAACAACAACTACATACAATCTACAGAACCCAGTTCGTTTATTTAAAGGATTGCTTGCTGGAAATGTTCTAGGATTCATTTGTCCTCATCAATGGGAACATGATGTGAAATGAACAAACATTTAAACTTGCATCTGTTTGAGCATGTACAAATACACACAGACACACACCCTTCTCTTTCACCTCTCCCAGATATTTATATTTCATTATCTTTACAGCTATCATAAAATTCCCTTTCTAATCTGCTCATTATTGTCAACTAACTTTGAACAATTACAGCTGAATTGTATTATAACTGCAAGATAAATCTCCCATAAATTGTAGCTATTGCAGGTGTGTCCTGTCACGGTGATAGCATTCAGATGGTGTGTTATAAATATTGTTATGCTCCAAAACAAAAAGTGAAGAACTTTGGTAATTTATAGTTAAAATTCCATCTAAAATACCCAAAAGTATTAGAGTAATATTATCGTGATCTAAATGCATCACTGAAATTAATTATTAAGGGATAGTTCATCAAAAAAAAATTTCTCATCATTTACTCGCCCTCAAGTTGTTTCAAACCTGTATGAAGTGCTGAACACAAAAGTAGATAATGTTGAAGAATGTCGGAAACCAAACAGTTGATGGGGTTTTTTTTTCTATGGAAGTCAATGGGGTCCAACATTCTTCAAAATACCTTCTTTAGTGTTCAACAGAAGAAAGAAACTCATACAGGTTTGGAACAACTTGAGGGTGAGTAAATAGGCTAAATAAGTATTCCAGTTGAAAAAGCAAAGACAATTTGTACTTCACTAACAGTTTAGTACTCCTGCTCTCCCGGTTTCTCACATTGACGTTGGAAGCTTGTATTATACACATGCAAACTACATGTTGTGAAATACAGTTCAGTTCTCTTAAAGAGATTGATGATATAACCGTGTGTGTTGTAACACCCATCTTCTGGAATGATTTATAATATGTGGGTTTTATATTCTCAGTATTTGAACACTCACACACAGTTGACTGCCATGTGTCTGCCAACACAAATGTGTGACTAAACATGGTATGCATGCAGAGTTCATGTGTTTGACGTTTGACACGAACAGGTGGTGGAGAGAGAGAGAGAGAGAGAGAGAGAGAGAGAGAGAGAGAGAGAGAGAGAGAGAGAGAGAGAAGACCCCTTTTACTCAGGTCATGAAATCAAAGTCCAAGTCTCAAACACACAAAACACAGGTCACAAATTCTGCCATTAGTACCAACATGTCTTGTTGGCATGTAGTTAGAGTCTGGTCAGTAGCATTTATGTAATCATCAATAATCAAAATAATATTTTGCATTCATGTCTTTAACATGGGGGTCTGCTAATTGTTAATAACTATGACAAATAAAAACAAGCATTAAGCAAAATACAATGTTCGCCTCAGTCAATTATTCTGGTCCACGTTTTAGAAGATCTGTCGAGTTGAGGTTCGTCACGTGCATCACAAATGTCGTGTAGCGCCCAGCACAAGCTAACCGTCTAATATCTTAAAGACGTTTACGTGTATTTATGAAGTGTAAATCTATAATGTAAGTGATATAAAAAGATAGTACTTACTCATTCATTGTCCGATACTGAATGGAAATCGCTCGCGCGTGTATTGTTGGTATGGTTATTGGTTCACGTCACGCGAACAAAAAAAAAAATACAAAAATGGTCTCTGGGGCGGTACCCTTTCAAAAAGAAATCTTCTTAATTGTACCTTAATTAGCTCTAAAAAGTTGCATATTAGTACCTTAAATGCATATTAGTAGGCCTACCTGAAGTGTACATATTAGTACCTAAATGGTACATATATTAGTACAAATGCTAGGCTACTGCCCGAGTGACGACTTTTGTACCATTTTTTCTGAATGTAGGCCTATTAATGAGCAATTGTACTAACTTAAATTTAATCTATTATGTAACGTTCTGTTAAATGTTTCATCATTGTCCCTCCAAATATTAAAATGCATTATGTAAATTCAAATGTAACGCACAAGTAGGCCTATGTGACTATGATCAGCATAGCAAAATAAATACAATTTATAAAAGGATAGTTCCGGTCCTTGATTCTGATTGGTTCCTTTGGTTGAGCCGCGTTCAAGAGCCGTTGTAAATAAACCTGTTACATAGTTACTTTTTAGGGAAAGTAATGCGTTACGTTACGTTACTTTTGTGTTACTTTTTCTCACCTGCAGGGCTTGTTTTTGTTTTATAACTAAAAATATATTTTGGGGCGACTGGAAGGACCTATCACACTAAAATTGAAATAATAAGGCTGAAGGAAATGCAAATTCACACCGTTGAGGGCTCTGGTCAAACAAACCTCGCTGTGCTGCCATTCTGGATCGCAGAAGAATAAGACGCAGGAGAAGAAACTTTAAGAAAGCTTAAAAATCTAAAGTCATTATTTGCTTATGGTTTAAATGAATCATCGAAGGTCAGCAACAAGTAGGCCTACATTGGTCAATAAAGTGAGTATAAATGCATTCAAAATATTTGTTTTATCTAACATATTTAGCCTAATTATTGGAGGTTTGCATAGTATTCTGATTTTGCATTTCACAGATTTTTTTTATTTTTTTTATTTTTTTAGTACTAGCCTACTGAAACTTTTTTTGTGCAAGTGAGATAAGTACATGCATGCTCATTTAGTCTAGATCTACAGTAACCATCATGTTCCCACACACAACGCCTCTGCACTTACTCCCTTGGGGACAGGAGAGCTGTCAGTCAGTAAATGGGAAAACAAAGTAACTTGCGTTACTTATTTGAAAAAGTAACTCAGATGTTTTGTTGTAAATTTAAAAGTAAATGAAGTTACTTGTAATGCGTTACCCCCACACTGGAGACAAAATTGTTGAAAATAACAGCGATAATAAGGTAACAAGTCGCTCTGCATGAAATGCTTGTCTGACTCTTTTTTTCTCATATGGGGGCCTCCAACTGTTTCTTTGAAACGGGCCTCCGAATTGCAAAGGCTGCCTCTGGCAACAGCCAAAGACTATAGATAAAGCACAGCACAGCCATTTTTACACATAAACATAGCATTTTTTTTTTTTTTTTTAAATAAAAAATATACAGAATACAATAGTAAGTGTTAGTTTTAATGGGTCAAGTGTCGTATAAAGCCAAACTGTTCTAAATTCACTGTAAACCACGACTTCTTGTGCTTGTTTTGTCGCCGAGTTAGCGTGCACTAGGAAAAACCTATTAAACCGAGTCTGCCCATCACCCAAAGCTCCTCCATACCCCACTACCGTCTAACACACACTGCCCTCTAATGGACACATTTACACAACCCATCTACAGCTGCACACACACACTCACACACACACACAGCAAAGGCCAGCAAAGCTATCCTAACGCAAACATAGACACAAAGCAGGACTTCTGTGTTAACAGTAACCATGGTAATACAGCCATACTGGGAGACCTACGAAGACAAAGTGAAAAGTGTCGGGAAGTTCAATTATATCTTAAACCACTAAAGACGGCAACGAATAAAGGGGTGAGTGCGTGAAATAATAAGGCAGAGAATATGGGAAAGAGGGGAAAAAAGTATTTTATTAAATTCATCTGAATGAATTTCTGTCAATGTACACAATTCACCAATAATGGCAATGACTGAAATATTCACAAACAGATCCTCAACATCATATTCATAGACATCATACTCTTTCTCAATCTCATTCCTTCTGCCGTGGCAGGAAGAACAAAAAGAGCAAATTAAAAGGTGCCAGTAATGCCAATAAAATGGCAATATATTTGTTAAATATGCATACAAGAATAATAAATACATTTTATTTATTAAACAAAAATGGCTAGTTACACTAATTAAAAATAATTTTTAATTAGTATTTTTTTTAATAATAGTCTAACTGTGTTCAAGTTTAGCTATCATCAAAATTGGGGTCATAAATTGGCCACATTGTTCTTAATGATTTCTATTGGACGGCTGCTATATGAAAACTGTGGAAGTGTATGACATGGCCTTCTCAATAGTCAAACAGACCTCTCTCTTTGTGTGTGTGTGTGTGTGTGTGTGTGTGTGTGTGTGTGTTTCAGCTCTCTGTGTGTTACCGGGGAGACGCGCTTGCAGGATGCGGAGTATCCGGTAACGCGCTCGTAGCTTTTCCAAAAGATGCGTGTTCTCGATATCCCCATGTTACCTCATGTCTGACTGAACACTGGCTGTGTGCGCGTGTCCGATTCACTGTGCTTTAAATTCAGCGCTGTTTTAAACTTTCGCGATTCCTCAAGGACACTGATAAGCTTGTTTAGAGGTGCGCGTTGATTTCATCATGGTTACAGACCTTTTGACCGTGTTGTAACGCCGCCGGACATCTGGGACAGTATGAGCAGTGAATCAGACTCACGGGTTTATATCTGCATAAACACTGATGAAACTGCGAGCAGGGGAACAGAATGACACCGGTGTGGAACCAGCGACCGGGGCGAGAGCCACCGAGACCCAGATGGGGACTGACAGGCGAGTTCAAAGGATTCATTAATAAATACATTAAGAGAATAGGACAATGACTAAAAGTTTAACGGTCAATTAACCGGTCCACATTTGCAGAATCTCCGTAACGAGTATCCTATTAGGCTATGTCGCAATGATTCATATGATGAATAAACAAACTAAATAATATGATATATTACGTAGATAAATAACATTATTGATATAATATTCTAATATGTTATTAATAAATGTAGATTTTTGCAACCATGAAAGCAATTAATTAAAATTAAACGTAATTAAGTTTAAAAATAACTTTAGTTTTATTCATACATAGTATAGGTAGCTGGTTTCACAGTGGCTTTTCTTTGGTAACAGTTCTTTCAAAAGATCTTTCTGTGACTTAAAAGTGAAACAGCATCTTTGAGTGTTTTTGGTGTTCAATTTCTTAATGCCTCCTGCATCCTTCCACTTAAAGACGTCAGACATGTGTTTAGTGCATGCGTGGAAAGAAAGAAAGAAAGAAAGAAAGAAAGAAAGAAAGAAAGAAAGAAAGAAAGAAAGAAAGAAAGAAAACAAGCTGCGCAAGCTGAGTAAAGTGATCCGACATGATCAGATTTGATCCTTTTCCGTTACCCCTGGAGCATGTGGTGCAATTTGAGAATCTGCATGTCTCGGCATTGCTCCTCAATACACACCTGCTCTCAATTATTAATGTTGCACACTTCCTCTTTAATTCGCCTGTATAAGCTTTTTTATTTCTCCTCCAAAATCTGACCGAGCAATTTCAAATGTGCTGCGTTTTTGATGAACAAAGCATATCTTTGGACGAGTTGCTCTACTAACAAAAAAAAAAAATCAAATTGTATCCTAACAACACATGTTTGTGTTCCAGATCAAAGGATTAAACTGCCCAAATGCCCAAATGTTGCCCCTCGGCAGCCTCTTCCCTCTTACCTGCACAGATCCAGACCCCGAAGACCCCTGACAGACTTTGGGCCTTCAGAAAGCCCTGTGTGTCATTGGGAAGAAGCAGGAGTGTCCAGAGCGAGTGGTTATCATGCCCGGCACGCAGAATCAAGCCCTGTGCGCCCGCGGATCGTGAGCGTGGTGCGAGCGTGTGGACAGGACAGCGTGAGGAAGATCTCGCTGCTGTTGAACCGGCGCGCCGTGCAGACGTTCGAGCAGCTCGTGGCAGATGTGTCCGAGGCGCTGGGCTTCCCCTGCTGGAACAACGCTCGAATACGACGTCTCTTTAGCCCTTCTGGCCGAGAGATACAAAGCCTCACTGACTTCTTCCGCTTCGATCAGGCCTTCCTGGCTTTCGGGAACACCCGGCCGTCGCTTGAGGATATCAGTGCAGCTCTGGATGAGCTCTATCCCGAAAACCCTGCGCACTGCGAACACTTGCTGAGGGTGTGGGAGCGTATCCTGAGACCCAAGGCCACTAAAGCTGACAGTGGTTTCCATGATGACGATCCTGAGGTGTCCTTACCTGCGGTGCGGCGGGATCATCAGGTGAACCAACCACCGGTCAACAACCTGCAGCCTGTTGGAAGGCAAAAGGTGAAGAGAGAAAGGCAAAGAGAACTATGGAGGAGGAAAGCTGACCTGCTGAAGGAAGATGAGAAGGAGCCGAGGAAAGAGGAAAGAAAAAGAGACGCTGTTTTCTGCCGGAGCTGTCGAGGATGCGTCCCTCCTATTCCTCCAATCAGAAGCAGTCGAAGTTCTCAACCGGACAGGACGAATAACCCCAGTAATAAAAGTAGTACATCTCAAAACAATATGGTTTCTTTGGACAAAGCACAGCATAGACCGCTGAAAGCAGATAAGCATGTTGCCAATAGCAAATCTAGCCCTTCTGTTCCTCAAAACGCTCTTAACTTAATGATAACTGAGCGGGACATTAATAAGCAGGACACAGTGGAGCAGAAAGACTTGCAGGGTAACGTCCCACCTGACGGTGCAGAACTATCTCTGGAGGACATCGAGCGCTGCTACGACATGGGTCGTGTGGTGGGAGACGGGAACTTTGCGGTGGTCAGAGAGTGCCGTGTGAAAGGCCTGGATGAAACCTTCGCCATGAAGATTGTGGACAACGCTAAGCTGCAGGGACGCGGTCACATGATCCAGAACGAGATCGCTCTGCTGCGAAGTCTGGAACATCCTCGGCTCATCCAGCTGTTTCGTTCCCATCACACGGACACACACGTTTACCTGCTGATGGAGCTGGTCACCGGTGGAGATCTGTTCGACGCCATCACTCAGAGCGGCAGGTTTACTGAGCCGAGAGCTGCGTGCATGATCACAGATGTCAGTCAGGCTCTGGAATACATCCACGACAAAAGCATTGCACATCGAGACATCAAACCTGAAAACCTGCTGGTAAGAGATGAGAGTTACTCAAATTCAGTCTTAACCAAGGACGATAATGATACAGTTTTTAAAAAATCATTAAAGGGCCTTGCACACTGAGTCTGAAATTTTCGCACGTTAAAAAATAAATACGACCTCACGTTATGTCAATCACGCTTGCACACTGCCTCCGAAACTTTGGTCCGTCATAAAAAAAATCGAATCAGGTTCGATTTTCTGCGTTTTTCGCATCCGTAGCGAGCAGTTTGAATGGTGTTTTGACAATTCCGAGCCACCGAATCACGAATACGAAAAAACGCATGCGAAAATTTTTGACTCAGTGTGCAAGGGCCTTAAAGAAGAATGGCAGAGTCCACACCACAATAACGATAACGGCACAGAGAAACAATATCGTTGGAATCACTTACAGAACATTTCTTCCAGCTGATAAATGATAAAAACATTGACAGCCAATCAGAATCCACCCTGCTTTAAAGAGCTCGAGCATTCAACAGACTGTTATTGGCCCTGTCCCAAATGGCTCACTTAATGCGGACTTTCGGTCTCGTGGACTTAAATTGCGCGTGCTCGCCGAGTCTACGAGTCTGTAGGCCGTCCCATTTGGCATTTTAACGCTCTGAAGTGTGCTCAGCAGCGCCCCCTTTGTACCCTTGAAGCGGTCTTTTTGCGAAGCCCGCATATATGCAGGCTCCACGCACTTTAACTACCCAGGAATCCTTGCGAAAGGCAAATCAGACAACGGATGGGAGGAGATTTCGCTCACGGACAATTGTTAACATGGCTGAGAAGAAAATATTTAAGTGTAATTAGCATTACGTTTTTTTATGACAAGTTTATACAAACATTATGATCATCGACCAGTGGTTGATGTCTCAAACATAGGCTAATAATAGCGAGCTGAATAATACGATCGCATTATGATTCATTAAATAAATAGAACTGAATGTCATGGCTTTACTGAGTCATATGTAAACACAACAACAATAGGCAGCATATTTCCCCGAACCTGCAGCTCCTGTCCATAACAACAATCAGACCGTCTTCCTGTTTCTGGCGTGCCGATCGAGTCTGTCCCAAAAATACCTCTCAATGCGCCCTCGCGGACTCGCGCTAAGGGCCCTATAGGTCTGCACTACATGACGTCACCGAAGTGTGGACTCTGAGGAAGTCCAAACAAGTCCGGAGTGTGCCATTTGGGACAGGGCCATTGTCCGCTTGTGTGGACGCTGCAGTTTTGTGTCCTGTCTCTTTAAATGCGGGTGCTCTTTAAAGCAGGATGGATTCTGATTGGCTGCCAATGTTTATATCTTTCATCAGCTGGAAAGAAAATCGTTTTGAAAACGATTCCAAATACATTGTTCCTCTGTGTCGGTATCATTATAGTTGTGGTGTAGACACCGCTATTCTTTCAATTTAGAACGATTTTTAAAACAAAATCTTTATAGTTATTGTTATAGTTATCTATATTCCGTTTTAGTCATTTGTATTATTTTTTTATTTCTATACATAACTTTAATTATTTTTTATTTCAGCTTTCATTCTAGTCACTCAACTTAAAATCATATTAAATGTATTAATTTCAGTTTTTCAAAATTTCTAATTTTAGTTTTTCATCTAAAATGTATATGTTATTTTATTTCAGCTTAATTTAAATCACTGGAAATGTTTTTTTTTATAGTTTTAGTTATAAATGTTAAGCATTATTTCATAGATTTTTAAAATTTTTGAATATAACCAAATAATATAACATTACTACTAAATACAACAATGTTTACTTAAATGAGTGAAAAACATAATACAGGGAACAGGAACAGGAGAATAGTTATTAATCTGTTTATTTACATAAAACATCCGAACGAACCAATTCAATAGAATGAATCGGATTTCCAACACTACAAATGAAGACCGGTGAAGACGAACCGATCTTAAACAGATCCATTACAACAGATTCAGTAGCAGTAGGCTACCTTGCAATCACTTAGTATTGTATTGGACATGCATTTAAAAACAGTGAACAATACAACATCCAGCTAATATTATCTCTTTTCTTTCTTTTTTTTTCTGATTATAGGTACAGCGGCATGGCAATGGAAGTCTGAATCTGAAGTTGGCAGATTTTGGCTTAGCCATGGTGGTGACGGAGCCAGTGTTCACAGTTTGTGGCACACCTACATATGTTGCTCCAGAGATACTTGCTGAGACAGGTAAAGTCTGAAACACAAAAATTGGACACAAAAAACCTGAGCTACAGCTCTGTGATCAGCTATGCATGTCTATGTCTATATTTGAATAGGTTACGGTGTTGGAGTAGATGTTTGGGCGATGGGTGTTATACTGTTTGTGCTGCTCAGTGGCTTTCCTCCGTTCCGCAGTCCAGATCGCAATCAAGAGGAACTATTCCGTCTCATCCAGAAGGGAGAAGTCCACTTTCTGTCCCCTTACTGGGATAACGTGTCCGAGGGTGAGATCTTGAACTCCAACATTTGACCCCCTACAAAATTAAAAAGAGATTTAAAGGGTTAGTTCACCCCAAAATGAAAATTCTGTCAGTAATTACTCTCCCTCATGTTGCTCCAACCCCGTAAGACTTTCGTTCATCTTCGGAACACAAATTAAGATATTTTTGATTAAATCTGAGAGCCGTCTCACTCCTCCATAGGCTTCTTAAGGGATCGAAACTGGGCGGCCCAAAAGTTATTAAAAACATCGTTAAAATAGTCAGAGTGACTGCAGTGGCTCAATCTTTATCACAGTTTATCAAGCGACGAGAATACTTTTTGCGCAAAAAACAAACAAAAATAACGACTTTATTCAACTGTTAATTTCCTTCTCTGTTGGCCTCGAGATAGTTCACGTAGTGAAACTGCGCAGCGCTTCTGTGTTGTACGTCACACGCAGGCTCACTATTGGCCGACGCCGGTCATGTGTGTGATGCGTGTGACGTACAACCTAGAACCGTTGCGCTAGCCTGGCATGCCAGACCTACATCAGGATGTTAGGTCTGGGAACTCACCATTGGCATTCCTCAATCCGGGGGGCGGGATAAACAGTTCCTCTTTCACAATCCCTCTGCACGAAATAGGATAGCGCCACAGCCAACCAGAGCAATGAACGGTTGTGGATGAGTGAGTCCCATGCGTTTTCCCACCAGGGTATCCGGTCGTCAAAACTCTGAACACATCTTACTTTTTTAAGAATGACTTCACGTTCTCTTAACTCCAAGTCCTCCAGAGTCGCGGCCAAACCCTTTTTGAAAGACCGCTGTTCGCCAGCAGCAGCAGCATCTTTGTTTTCAAGTAGCACGCGGAACCGTCACAACTCTGCCGTCATTATGTTAAGCCCGCCCACCAACTGTATACACGATGTGATTGGCCTGACTAGAGTTTGTTTTTTCCAGCTGGAAAGCCAACGGAGAGTTGCTAGTCTCTAGGGGGAGTCTAGATTTCTAGGCTACTGTTGCGCAGTTTCACTACGTGAATTATCTCGAGGCCAACAGAGAAGGAAATGAACAGTTGAATAAAGTCGTTATTTTTGTTTGTTTTTTTGCGCACAAAAAGTATTCTCGCGCTTGATAAACTTAAGATTGAGCCACTGTAGTCACTCGGACTATTTTAACGATGTCTTTCATAACTTTTGGGCCGGCAAGTTTCAATCCCTTAGAAGCCTATGGAAGAGTGAGACAGCTCTCAGATTTAATCAAAAATATCTTAATTTGTGTTCCGAAGATGAACGAAAGTCTTACGGGGTTGGAACAACATGAGGGTGAGTAATTTGCCTTTGGCTAAGCCCCGCCCCCCTTAGTTACTGTTGCTACGTCCGTCAAACAAACTTCATCTGGGCTCTGGTATCAACATGGCTTATGCTGTGACAGCTCTTCCTGCTGAAATTTTATCAAACTTTTATAAAGCAGGCGCAGCAAATAAAGTGTCCGATAGAAGTAGGCAAAAGGGGCTGCAATATACGTTCGAAGGCTATATTCACGACATGCAGGTGAAACGCAAGGAAAAACAAGGCATCCAAATAGAGGCAAAAGCAAACCGGTCACAGTCAAAAAATGAACCACCGCATATCCTACTAATCGAGACGGAGGCTGGGACTAACAATATCTGTTCATGCAAAGCTGGGTAGGTCTCTATTCACTTCTATAATCGTTATTACAAAGCAAACGGACTACACGAGTATAACGTTGTATTTATCAGCAGCGTGTGCTAGACGACACTTGTCAGGATTTGACTTCGGTTTGGGAAGGGAAAAAAACGGACACCCCCCTCCAACCTCTCTGGGAAACGCGTATCTTTGTTACAAATGCCCCAGGCACAACGTTTAACCATATTTTTGATAAAACTACGACGGTATAATAGCCTGCCGAGACCAAAAATATGAGACGCCTGTGTTAAAGTCAATGGAGCGCTGTGAAAAAGTGTCGGACCTCTGTGGGAGCTCGTTCTTGGCTGCGCTGTGATTGGTCAATCTACATTCTAGGGTGTGGCTTAGCCAAAGGCGAATTACTGACAGAATTTTCATTTTGGGGTGAACTATCCCTTTAAGTGTTCGTTCACCCCAAAATGAAAAAGCTGTTTTACTCATTTACTCAACCTCATGCTGTTTCAAACTCGTATCATGTTCTTTCTCCAAAGATGCTCCATTCGTGCACTATATTCTCAGGTGGAGTAAATGAGAGAATTTTGGGTTGAAACGTTCCTGTAAACCCTTCAGATCTGCTGTAATTTAGATGCTGTGATGACAGGTGTTGATGTCTGTGTTTTCCAGGGGCTAAAGCTCTAGTCAGGGCTCTGCTGGAGGTCAACCCGAATAGACGTTTGACAGCAAGTCAAACCCTGCAGCAGGACTGGCTTCAACATGCAGCAGCACAACACGACCATAAGGGGGCGGCAAAGGCCACTTACACCCCAGCTGACAGGCAGAGACTAAACAGACATCTGGAAATTAATAAGAGAGATTCTCACAAACCAGAGATGTTGGCAGAGAAATTTCATGCAGCACAAATTCACGAGAACATACTGAACAATAACTATGAACCGGATATCAACGCACATGGCAGAAACCAGGAGATTGAAGAGATTCAAAACATGATGAGCAACCAATATTCATCCCATGCCGAAGACACCACAACAAACATTAAAAACAACACAGATCAGCACGTACCCGAGAAACCAGCACAGCAAGAAGATAATGACTCAAAACAAGAGTGAGAAATGAGGTAAAGGGTAGTGAAGCCAGCATGAACAACTGACTAGAAGAAACTAATGATATATGAAGAGACCAAAAGAGTCCGGACAACACAGGCCATGTGAATGTGAAAAAGAGGGACGGTACGACTTGCAAAATTTAACACCATGATACAAAAACATTTAGTGTCTTCTCTCTCTCTCTCTCAACCTACACACAGACTCCAAGCACTGATACTGACAGAAAGTTCGCCGTTTTTTTGACCAGGCCCCGGTGAAATCGGCACTGGTTTCCACATTTCTGCACTCAAGGAAGGGTAGGCATTTTGTTTTATAAACACTTTTTGTTATACTGGTTGAAACTCTCTTCAAATCCTGATAGCAATCCATAATAGTGGTCTCAATATGAAAACATGTACGTATATCTTCTGTGGAAGTCTCAGGACCAAAACATGTTCATCCAATCATTGCATTCGGTCCGAATCTTATGCTTTCAAAGCTAGCTTGCTATTACTAGCCACTCAGAAATTGCCTACTCTACCGTTAAATGAGTGCACTCTTATTGATATAATTCTCTTGTTATAAAACAGTTATCTTGTATAATCCAATATTTAAAAAAACAAATACGAATTCAGTGTTTATTCTGTGTGGGCCTACAGGTCACTAATGAAATAACCCAGGACATTATTACACATTATTATTATTATTATTATTATTATTATGAGATTATTTACTGACGAGAAAGAAGGGCTATTTATGTTTTATTTTAATGTTGTTTTTCTATGTGCGAGCCTCTAGTTATTTTACATTTTCTTCTTGATCTGTGTCTAAAAGAGAGACTGCATAAAAGAAACTGTAAAAAAAAAGAAACATTTCAATAAGGAAGGACTAGTTTTGTATCAGTATCAGTCAAGCTCGGCCTCTATTACTACTTGAGTGCCAATGTGTGTTGAAATGTTAGTTGGGCAGACTAGCTAGCAATAAGCTAAAAGTATTAAGTATTGTTTGTCTTCCCGTGTTTCGTTTCATAGCACGTCATTTTTCAGCATTTTCTGTTAAAGTTATTTTTGTTAATGTTATTATGAGTACTGTGTAAATGTTTTAGACTGTAGGATAATACAATTAAACTTTACTAGCTGTTCGGCTACACGTTTCTATAATTTGGTCAGTAAAATACTGTTTTTAATATGATAAAATGTCTATTAATCTTTGTTTGGTTGACGTTTTAATTTCGTTTCTCTGTAATTACAAAATTCCACACTTTTATAAGACATATAAGGCATTTAAAGTATCACCAAAAACTAATAATTGTAATTCAGATTTTTAGAAGACTAATGCATACAACTAATATTAATATTTTTGTTGACAGAACAGGCAGTTATCAACCTATATAACCAGCCTGTTCTGGCTGAAGCACATATGATGATAATTACTCATGATTACTAATGATAATCAATAAATACATTTTCATTATCATCATCATTATGGTAAGATCTGAAATACCAAGTGTTCAGAGGTAATAATTAATGAAGAAAGCCCTTGTCCTTGTCAGGTGACTTTATTCCTTCAACCTTCATTGTAAATTTGGTATATTTTAAGTGTACTTTTACACAGGTATGTATGTGCATAAAAACACTATTAATCTCAGCGTAATTAATACCTTCTTTATTACATTGTTATATGCACATTTTATAATATATACTTTATAGTAGGCTATTCAGTATATAATCAGGAAACACACACCCATCCCCCCATTCAACACAAAGCTTGTTCAGGTTGGGGAAACTAGACTGACAGCTGTCTTGCCCAAACCAGTCCGTCATAAACCGCGACATTTGATTGGCTGAGGGCATTTCCCCTCCCCCAGGGGTCACTCTGGTACCGGGTCAAAAAAAAAAAAAAAAATCACTTCAAAAGGTGAAACAAATTAAAAGAGATTATAAAGCAGTTTAAAACGTGTAACATGTTTTTAAAAACCTATGTATCACATAAAAAAAAATGGATTCTTCCATTTATTATTCTGTCAAGTATAATAATTTAGATGAATGACAACCCACGATGACGTTGCCATTTTGTCGCATATGAGGAGTGTTATGGGATTTTGACCATGGTATGAAAAGGTTTGCTCACCTTTTTACTCTTTCTTTGTACTATAATCGCCATGACAATAATGCGACAAACTAGCACAATAAAATATAAACAAATCTACTAACAAAACCAAGCACCACACTATCCAAATTACAAAAGTTTTTGATCACCTTTCTCTAAAAAAAAAAAGAAAAAAAAAAAGAAAAGCTTCAGCCGTGACCCGCAGGAGGCCGGTGCGCATGCGCAAAGCATAGCTCTTTAAATATCCCCAGTCATCTGATGAAGCACAACATTTGTTGCAGCCAATCAGGAAGCGCGAATGAGAAGGGCCGAGCGGCCATCTTTGCTAGTGGCAACGCATTCACTGACAGTTCAATAACGGATGACAGAATTCGCTTGTTCTTCAGCTCGCTCTGAGTAAACCGACCTCGGATTGGCAGAATCAGAAAGGGACAAGCGGACAGGGGCAGAGGAGGAGACAGTCAGGAAAAAAACAAAGATGGCAGTGTAGATTAAGGGAAGGACTATCGAAGAGACTCTGCAGCAAACTGATAACTTATAGGCTTTCGGGAGAATCCGGATCGTGTCGGAGTGGCTCGGTTGTGATCGGAAGGTGTACCGGAGGGAAAGAGCCCGGCCCGGTCGCAGAGAGTCGCCGTGTGCGTGCTGTCACGGCGGATAACGGACCTAAACAACAGCCTGTTGTTTTGTTGAGTCTTAGCTGTTTTTTTTCCTCTCTCTCTCTCTCTCTTCACAAGCTGAGAGCCGAAGCTTACCTGAGATCTATCCAAAAAAATTTATAGGCATCCATGCAGGCCAAACCGCTGTAAAACACAGATGAAATTATATCCACTGTCCCTTTACCTAGTGTCATATTACCCAAAATTAGCCTATTTGAACTGACGTTTGATGGTTTACAAGTGAGTGCATTGTTAGCTATCCAGACCCCCCATCATTAAAGGCCAACTACCTGGAAAAAGCTGAAAATCTCACCCTGACATTCAGCGGATCCTGTGCTCAGTCAGCCCAAATACCCCTCGTGACTCATTCGGATGTCTTCGATGGAAGAGCGGATGGAATTAGGCGTCGCGGCCGCCCCGGGCTCCTCATCTTCGGGACTGGGTGTCGGTCCTGTGGGGGGTGTCCTGGATGCGGGTCCGGGGAGCGCAGGACTGGCCGGTATCCAGGAGGAGTCCGGTGTGCGGAGAGACGGTCCTGGTTCCGAGGCCGACCCGGACGCACCGCCTAAGAAGCGCATGAGGCACCAGGAAGGAGAGGCGGGGAAGCTCGAGGAGCGCCTGTACTCGGTGCTCTGCTGCACGGTGTGCCTGGACCTGCCTAAAGCCTCGGTGTACCAGGTAAACAAAGCCATTATGGAGACTTACAATGCAGAGAAATCTGTATGCATGACGTATATACCATAAACATAATGCAGATATCAAAGTACACAACACGGCATCCTCTTGGAATGCAAGAGATATTAGAAAGATACAGCCTGTTATTATAGATATGACACAAAGGGGGGTATCTTTTTGTCATTGTGATTGTTTGTCTATTGTATTTCCATATAATACAGCTGATTGCACACTGTCTGTGACTCATAATGTGTGTGGAAAAAAATATGTCTAATAAAATGCACATATATGCCATTCCAGGTACATGTTTTTTTTTTTTTTAAGAGCAGGTATGATGATATTTTCGAAGGTTTCAGATTCTACACTTCACGTGATACAGACCTGAGCAGCTGTTTTCTGCCTTTAAAGGCCAGCATGACAATCAGGGTGGTCACATGACCCGTTTAACCCAATCACTGCTGGCCTCTTCTGATCACCCCTCCCCCAAATATGCACCCCATATAATCCCTCTGAAGCCACAGGCTAAACCAGCTGTAAAAGAACTTCCTCTCATGTTTTCACACACTTTGTTCACATGTGCTGGCGTTTTCGGTTTGCATACCCACGTTTACTTTTTTACAAGTGTCCATTTAATGACTTAATTAATAAATAATAATTGGATAAATCCACACTAGAGTGGTCATTTTGTTTGCGTGTCTTGCTGAAACTAGAGGAAGTAATAGACACACATAACACAGATAATGAGAACACTGACATCCTCTCACTTTGAGCCCATGTGATTGAGTGTCAGACTCAGAGCGCATCAGTGCTGTTAAACCGTGTTAAACTCATGCCATGTAATCTGTTTATTACAGAATCAGGGGTTGAATCCTATCAAATGAGACGAACATGTGCAAGTCCAGGAGCAAAACAAACAAGCCAGGGAGAAAAAAAATCACCTACCGACTGAATTAATCACAGACTTAACCTCCAGTGAAACGGATCTGCTGGGGAATCAGTTAACCAGTAACAGAATTATTCAAATGAAACCTTGAACTAATCTTAAAACGAGAATATTGCATCAGTGTTATTATTGTGAATGTGAACTAAAACTAAATCTATTCAAATAAGCTCTGTCAATTCAAATAAAGATTAAATAAGAAAAACACACAATTTTATATGAAATACCAACAAAATTGAAATGTTGCTTTGGCAAATAGCCGAAATAAAACAAGTTGAGGTACTCACAATTATTAAAACTACAAGACAAAATTAATTCATATATACACTCACCGGCCACTTTATTAGGTACCCCATGCTAGTAACGGGTTGGACCCCCTTTTGCCTTCAGAACTGCCTCAATTCTTCGTGGCATAGATTCAACAAGGTGCTGGAAGCATTCCTCAGGGAGTTTGGTCCATATTGACATGATGGCATCACACAGTTGCCGCAGATTTGTCGGCTGCACATCCATGATGCGAATCTCCCGTTCCACCACATCCCAAAGATGCTCTATTGGGTTGAGATCTGGTGACTGTGGAGGCCATTTTAGTACAGTGAACTCATTGTCATGTTCAAGAAACCAATTTGAAATGATTAGAGCTTTGTGACATGGTGGAAGTAGCCATCAGAGGATGGGTACATGGTGGCCATAAAGGGATGGACATGGTCAGAAACAATGCTCAGGTAGGCCGTGGCATTTAAACGATGCCCAATTGGCACTAAGGGGCCTAAAGTGTGCCAGGAAAACATCCCCCACACCATTACAGCACCACCACCAGCCTGCACAGTGGTAACAAGGCATGATGGTTCCATGTTCTCATTCTGTTTACGCCAAATTCTGACTCTAACATCTGAATGTCTCAACAGAAATCGAGACTCATCAGACCAGGCAACATTTTTCCAGTCTTCAACTGTTCAATTTTGGTGAGCTCTTGCAAATTGTAGCCTCTTTTTCCTATTTGTAGTGGAGATGAGTGGTACCCGGTGGGGTCTTCTGCTGTTGTAGCCCATCCGCCTCAAGGTTGTGCGTGTTGTGGCTTCACAAATGCTTTGCTGCATACCTCGGTTGTAACGAGTGGTTATTTCAGTCACTGTTGCCCTTCTATCAGCTCGAACCAGTCTGGCCATTCTCCTCTGACCTCTGGCATCAACAAGGCATTTCCGCCCACAGAACTGCCGCTCACTGGATGTTTTTTCTTTTTCGGACCATTCTCTGTAAACCCTAGAGATGGTTGTGCGTGAAAATCCCAGTAGATTAGCAGTTTCTGAAATACTCAGACCAGCCCTTCTGGCACCAACAATCATGCCACGTTCAAAGTCACTCAAATCAACTTTCTTCCCCATACTGATGCTTGGTTTGAACTGCAGGAGATTGTCTTGACCATGTCTACATGCCTAAATGCACTGAGTTGCAGCCATGTGATTGGCTGCTTAGAAATTAAGTGTTAACGAGCAGTTGGACAGGTGTACCTAATAAAGTGGCCGGTGAGTGTATATTATATAGAAATAGTTCAAAAATATATAAAACTATATATAAAAAGCTGACTAAAAATGACAAAAGTACATAAATGACTAAGAAAATTTCAAAATAAAAGCTAATTCAAAATAAAATATTAAAACAATTTTTTGGTAACACTTTATTTTATGGTGACGTAGTTACACATTACTACATGTACTTACTATAGTAATAACAGTAAATTATGCATAATTAAACCCTAACCGTAACCCTATAGTAAGTACATGTAGTTAATTCATATTACTCAGTACATATTTGAGTAAGTACAATGTAACTAAATCACCTTAAAATAAAGGGAAACCACAATTTGCTTTGGCATAGAATAAGTGAAGAATTATCATTGAACAGTTTTTAAAACACATTCATTTATATCACATGTATTTGTTTGTGAAATTCGGGTACAACTTTATTTTGCAGTGTCCATCTTACACGTATTTACTATAGCAGTAAATTATGCATAATTACTTGCAACTAACCCTATAGTAAGTACATGTTATTGATTAATATTACTCAGTACTTCAGTGTATATTTACACTGTAACAAGGACACCCTAAAATAAAGTGTACCATAAATGTACAGTTTTAGATGCAACAGAGATTGAAGCAAATTACAAATTGAGTAAATTTTTATACGAGGACTGAAATGACAGTTTTTTAACAACCCATTCTTACCTTAAAGGGGTCATATATTTTTTAATTATTATTATTATTTCCCCCCATTAAGATCCACTTACGAATTAAGAACAGAAACTGCTTTTGCATGTGAAATAAGAAATCTTTCTGCCGTTTTCTCTGCGCTGAAATGCTCCACACATGCGCTTAAGTTCGGACTGAAATGATCAGGGTTCTTGTTACAAACAATCTTCACCTACCCAACCTTGGGATCCTCATGGAGGTATATAGGCCCAAGGTTGGACAAACCGTTCTTTACTTGATTTTTATACCTGATTTGACTTAGTTCAGGGGAGCCCAATCCTGTTCCTGGAGATCTACCTTCCTGCAAAGTTCATATCCAACCCTGATCAAACACACCTGTCTGTAGTTATCAAGAGCTCCTGAAGATCTTAGCTGTGTTTATCGCCCTTATACCCTCGGTCACTATTCCCTACATTAGTCCACTAATATAGTCCACTTGAAGGAGTGAGTGGTTACACCACTACAAATTTGCTGTCCCTTCAAATAGTGCACTAGGAGTGTAACAATATATCGCAATACAAAAATGCAACAATACGTATCGTGGATAATGACAATACGTATCGTGGATAGTCCCCTCAAAATAAAAATTACTGTGTGAGAAAAAAATTCAAGTTTTCAGAGTTTTAGTGTAAGTACTACATTAAACTACTATATATAATGTTGATTTCAATGTATAATAATGTAAAATAGTGGGTCCTGATAATGCCAAATGTCTGATGTTACCAGTAAAAAGTGGCCGACATTATTTGAAATATATCTAGTCAGTGAAAGAGTGCAAGCATATTCGTCTAAAATAATTCAGTATTTTCAGCTTCAGAATCATGAATATTTTTATTCCAGTGTCATTATTGTCCTCCTTGGGTTACAAGCACCAATATCAAATTTAGCATTTTAATCACCAGTACATTTTTTGTTAACTTTTACCATATGTCTTGGAGTATCGCAATAATATCGTATCGTGAGTTCAGTATCGTGATATGTATCGAATCGTGACATAAACCTACTATTTAATGGTATAGGGGGCGATTACGGACACAGCTCTCATTTACAGGAATCTACTGCACTGTCTCTGATTGAGGAAAATGAGGAAATGCCGTCCAGCGGCCTTGTGTTTTGCATAAAGCTCCCTGTGAGATGGTTTGAGCTCTTGTTGTGGGCTGAAGATGTGTGCTCTCATTTCACAGTGTACAAACGGGCACCTGATGTGCGCCGGCTGCTTCATCCACCTGCTCGCTGACGCGCGCCTCAAAGAGGAGCAGGCCACGTGTCCTAACTGCCGCTGTGAGATCAGTAAGAGTCTGTGTTGCAGGAACCTGGCGGTGGAGAAAGCCGTGAGTGAACTGCCCTCTGAGTGCAGCTACTGCCTCAAACAGTTCCCTCGCTCCGGCCTCGAGCGCCACCAAACAGAGGAGTGCCAGGACAGGTACTGCTGCACCCATTCACCAAACACACACGATTACGCTGGAAAGCCATGGGGCCAGTTCACTAAACACTTGTGTAGTGCCGCACAATCACTGTTTAAATCCGTTAGGATTCTTTTCAGCACAACACGCTACTTTTGTAAATAGAGTGAATTAGTGCCCGGCCACTTTTTTTTTTAGCAGCCTTGGTTCTGGAAGTATTTTTTTCCCTTTATTAAAGTCTTTATTAAAGTGTTATAAGCCATGAACCAACCAACCAACCATCTCAACATTAAAAACTTTGATTTGAAGCAAAAGTGTATTTGAAAATTTGACTGTTTTAGTGAGAGAAAGAACTGCAATCCCATGAAGCATTGCAAAAAAAAAAATCTAATTAAAAATTATGGAGAAATTCTGACTGATTGGTGGAGTTTTCTGTACAGAATCATGGGTAATGGGTCGGTTTTCACCATTAAAGGGTTAGTTCACCCCAAAATGAAAATGATGTCATTAATGACTCTCCCTCATGTCGTCACAAGCCCGTCAGACCTCCGTTCATCTTCAGGACACAGTTTAAGATATTTTAGATTTAGTCCGAGAGCTTTCTGTCCCTCCATTGTAAATGTATGTACGGTATACTGTCCTTGTCCAGAAAGGAGATAAAGACATCATCAAAGTAGTCCATGTGACATCAGTGGGTTAGTTAGAATGTGTTGAAGCATCGAAAATACATTTTGGTCCAAAAATAACAAAAACTAGGCCTTTATTCAGCATTATAATGTCTTCTGGTTCTGTTGTGGATCCGCGTTCAGTGCCGCCGCTGACGTAAGACGCTGCTGACGTGTGTCTGGTGTGTGTGTGTGTGTGTGTATTCTGGTTCTGTTGTGGATCCGCGTTCAGTGCCGCTGCTGACGTAAGACGCTGCTGACGTGTGTCTGGTGTGTGTGTGTGTGTGTGTGTATTCTGGTTCTGTTGTGGATCCGCGTTCAGTGCCGCTGCTGACGTAAGACGCTGCTGACGTGTGTCTGGTGTGTGTGTGTGTGTGTGTGTGTATTCTGGTTCTGTTGTGGATCCGCGTTCAGTGCCGCTGCTGACGTAAGACGCTGCTGACGTGTGTCTGGTGTGTGTGTGTGTGTGTGTATTCTGGTTCTGTTGTGGATCCGCGTTCAGTGCCGCTGCTGACGTAAGACGCTGCTGACGTGTGTCTGGTGTGTGTGTGTGTGTGTATTCTGGTTCTGTTGTTGATCCGCGTTCAGTGCCGCCGCTGACGTAAGACGCTGCTGACGTGTGTCTGGTGTGTGTGTGTGTGTGTATTCTGGTTCTGTTGTGGATCCGCGTTCAGTGCCGCTGCTGACGTAAGACGCTGCTGACGTGTGTCTGGTGTGTGTGTGTGTGTGTATTCTGGTTCTGTTGTGGATCCGCGTTCAGTGCCGCCGCTGACGTAAGACGCTGCTGACGTGTGTCAGGTGTGTGTGTGTGTGTGTATTCTGGTTCTGTTGTGGATCCGCGTTCAGTGCCGCTGCTGACGTAAGACGCTGCTGACGTGTGTCAGGTGTGTGTGTGTGTGTGTATTCTGGTTCTGTTGTGGATCCGCGTTCAGTGACGCCGCTGACGTAAGACGCTGCTGACGTGTGTCTGGTGTGTGTGTGTGTGTGTCTGGTGTGTGTGTGTGTGTCTGGTGCGCCCGAGCTTCGTTTACAGTCTGAGGGAGACGCACGCTGGAAACAAAACAATCTTCGCAAACATGTCTAAGGATTTCCACACAGAGGAAGACTTGCATTTTTTTGCCCAGCCGTATTTATTTGAACCCGAATACACGAACGCACCAGACACACGTCAGCAGCGTCTTACGTCAGCGGCGGCACTGAACGCGGATCCACAACAGAACCAGAACACACACACACACACACACCAGACACACGTCAGCGGCGTCACTGAACGCGGATCCACAACAGAACCAGAATACACACACACACACACACACCAGACACACGTCAGCAGCGTCTTACGTCAGCGGCGGCACTGAACGCGGATCCACAACAGAACCAGAATACACACACACACACACACACACACACACACACACACACACCAGACACACGTCAGCAGCGTCTTACGGCAGCGGCGGCACTGAACGCGGATCCACAACAGAACCAGAATACACACACACACACACACACACACACCAGACACACGTCACTAACAGAGGGACGGTGTGCTGCGTCCCTCTGTTAGTGGCGACTCGCGAGACAATCGGGACACTATTGCAGCCACGGTCGGCGAGTTAATATACATGCTATCTTCCTAACTTAAAAAATAAATAAATTCATAATACCCGCTGAAATGGGTTGGGTTGTACGACGTTTGATCCAGAAAGGCGTGTTAAGGGCGGGGTTTAGGGCGGGGCTACTGGCCCGGCAGTGGAAACGCAAGCCCGGTGCTTGAGGCCCGAGACCAGAGGCCACTGGCTCGGCTCGGCTCGCTGTTAGCCCTGGCCCGGCAGTGGAAACGCGGCTAGTGTGTCTGTCGCCGTTGGTCTGCTCTTGTTTTCACTGATTGAACATGTAGAATCTGCATTTGTCGGGTCGGGGAATGTCTGAGAAGTGACTGAAAAGGCCAATTGACACTGTACAGACAGACACAGACCAACACAGCACGTCACTTCTAAATACTTGTTCAATCTGCGAAAACAAGTTCAGACAGACGCCAACAGACTCCGACAGGCGTGACTAAGAAAATCCAGACTAAGTGTCTGTTGCCTTCTGTCGTCTCGGTGTGAATTGGCTTTTATATGATGAACATTTAATTTAGGCCTTTATAAACATTAATCAGCGAACATAAACAGAAGCTCAACCGTACGTGCGAGAACAAACCTCATTGGTTCAAACCTCAAATGTGCTGCGTGACACGAGAATGAACCTCATTGGTTCTCACGTGTCAAGCTAGCATGCCTGAGCTTTGTTCTGAAGGAGAACGAGTGTCTTATGGGTTTGGAATGACACGAGGGTGATGACAGAATTTATTTGTATTGTTCATTGTAGTTCATGTTAACCTATGTAGTGAACTAATGTCAACAAACGTACCCTTATTGTAAATGTAACCCCTCCGGTCCTATTCCACGCAGTCTCTTGTGATCAGGGGAGTGAGGTTTACTTTCACTAGCTGGCCTTCACTAGAGCCATCGCACCAGACACACGTCAGCAGCGTCTTACGTCAGCGGCGTCACTGAACGCGGATCCACAACAGAACCAGAATACACACACACACACACACACACCAGACACACGTCAGCAGCGTCCTACGTCAGCGGCGGCACTGAACGCGGATCCACAACAGAACCAGAATACACACACACACACACACACACACCAGACACACGTCAGCAGCGTCTTACGTCAGCGGCGGCACTGAACGCGGATCCACAACAGAACCAGAATACACACACACACACACCAGACACACGTCAGCAGCGTCTTACGTCAGCAGCGGCACTGAACGCGGATCCACAACAGAACCAGAATACACACACACACACAAACACACACACACACCAGACACACGTCAGCAGGGTCTTACGTCAACAGCGTCACTGAACGCGGATCCACAACAGAACCAGAATACACACACACACACACACACACACCAGACACACGTCAGCAGCGTCTTACGTCAGCGGCGGCACTGAACGCAGATCCACAACAGAACCAGAATACACACACACACACACACACACACCAGACACACGTCAGCAGCGTCTTACGTCAGCGGCGGCACTGAACGCAGATCCACAACAGAACCAGAATACACACACACACACACCAGACACACGTCAGCAGCGTCTTACGTCAGCGGCGGCACTGAACGCAGATCCACAACAGAACCAGAATACACACACACACACACCAGACACACGTCAGCAGCGTCTTACGTCAGCAGCGGCACTGAACGCAGATCCACAACAGAACCAGAATACACACACACACACACACACACCAGACACACGTCAGCAGCGTCTTACGTCAGCGGCGGCACTGAACGCGGATCCACAACAGAACCGGAAGACAATACAATGCTGAATAAAGTCATAGTTTTTGTTATTTTTGGACCAAAATGTATTTTCGATGCTTCAACACATTCTAACTAACCCACTGATGTCACATGGACTACTTTGATGATGTCTTTATTTCCTTTCTGGACAAGGACAGTATACCGTACATACATTTACAATGGAGGGACAGAAAGCTCTCGGACTAAATCTAAAATATCTTAAACTGTGTCCTGAAGATGAACGGAGGTCTGACGGGCTTGTGACGACATGAGGGAGAGTCATTAATGACATCATTTTCATTTTTGGGTGAACTAACCCTTTAATTTAACATAATGCGGACTGACAGCTTCGACAAAAGTATATAGCATTGATTAACAATCTCGTAGCTCACAGTAGGGCTGTTTTTAATGGTTTATAAATTCTCGTTAAAAATCTATTTCCCTATGGATAAAATGAATGGACTTTTTTTATTCTAATTGCTACGATGGTTTCATGTGAGTGACAGGTTTCTGGACGGGAAGAATTGAAACTGGCGTTTGGACAAGCTTATTTCCCAGCCCTCATCAGAGAAGAGACATCTTTGCGAGACAACGGGAATGTTACTGTTTCTGATTAAAGACTATGAGGGCATATGTTTTTTTAAAAATAAATACTGATGTGCACAGATTATTTATTTATAATAAATACTGGAATATTCCATAAAAAAATAAGAATTGTCAATTTTGATTTCATTGGCCTATTACAACTTTCGAAAAGCAGCGAAAAGCTTGTTTAAAAGAGATTTTTGTGTCCGTTTTCTAGTGAAAATTAATTGAGTTACACTTTATTTTAAGGTGAAATAGTTACGTTGTACTTACTCAAATAAGTACTGAGTAATATGAATTAACTGCATGTACTTCGAGTTGGTTTAGGGTTAGTTGCTTGTAATTATGCATTATTTACTGTTATTACTATAGTAAGCAATTTTATCACCTTAAAATAAATTGTTACCATTCATTGTAATCAGGCACTAATCCAGACGTGTAGTTGAGCACACATTCATTTAAAGAGAGATGTTTTCATCCATAGTGATTTACTTTAGTGCTTTAGCATCACATGTGAGGCCACTGTGATCATATGTGTCTTCAGCATTACATGTCTGGCCTTTAAAAGGACTTTGGTGCAAATAAATAATTGCGCTGTCAGTGGACACAATTCGTGTTTAGTGAATCCTCCGTATTCTAGTCTTAATTAGATGTATAAACATTGACACTTGGCTTGGACTATACAAGTCTCATGCATTCACTCGCATAAAAAAAGAAATCTCTTCAAATTTCATATTATTTTATATGCAATCAGCAAGCAAACTGAGATACTATGCAAAAGATTTAAATCAAGTCAATTTTATTCATATAACATAGTTTTAAAGCAGCTTTGCAGAAAATCATGATGTTAATGTTTATGTGGCCGGTTTCACAGACTAAAATGCATGTTTGAGCTGTTTTAACAAAGCAACTTGCACTGAAATTTCTTAAAATATGCCGTTGTTTTGTCTCAAGATGCACATCAGTGATATTTTTTTTCTAAGGCACATTTATAAAAGACACATAAAAATCCTTTATTGAACTAATGCCTTATCCTGACTTAATCTAAACCCTGTCTGTGAAACCGGGACATACTATCTTATCTACATGCCTTATAGTTGCATTTAGTAGATTTGAGCTGGTCAATAGTAAAGTTGGATATACACTCAGATATCAACATTATATATAGAGCTGTGAGATGATACCGTATTTACAGACTATATTGCTAGAGTTATTGGTTGGTCATTTAAAAAAAAGGTGTTGTTTTTTTGTTTTTGGAAATAGAGTGACGCAGTGCAAGTACAAGCGGATTGGCTGCCCATGGCACGGGCCGTTCCACGAGCTCAGCGCTCACGAGGCCGAGTGCTGCCACCCGTCTAAGACCGGCATGGAGCTGATGGGTATCCTGGATGAGATGGACCAGAGCCATCGCAGAGAGCTACAGCTCTACAACAGCATCTTCAGCCTGCTGTGCTTTGAGAAGATCGGTTTTACAGGTACATAGAAACCTTGAGTCTCGTTTCAGTGCAATATTGACTCTTCAAATAAAGCTTAGCTTATTTAGGTTCCTTGACATATTGCTGTAGACCTTTAAAGTCCCCCTGTAGTCAATCATTTGATCCTTTAAAACTCATATTTGATCACCAAAATGACATATTTAAAGTTTATTTCCTTGAAAAAAAATTCTTCATGCCTTAAAATAGATTTAATGTAACTCGACACCCTTGCCTCATTTAGGATACACGGTTCTATGAATATGTAAATGAGCCCCGCCTCCACTCACTCACTCAGCTCATAGATCCACTGGCTGACGATCACACGTTGATCTGATTGGTTACAAGGTAGTTTGTGACGTCAGAAACACCAGCGATTTCAAACCGCGTTTTTGAGACTGTCTTTGGCTCACTGCAGTTTTAAGAAGAAAATACTCGGCAATGGTGTTGAATTTTGGCATGATTTGTCTTAAAAAAAATCTTAAAAATCTGTCATTATTCACCCTACCATAAGACTTTCGTTCATCTTTGGAACCCAAAGAAAGATATTTTTTAGTGAAATCAGAGATTTATGTCCCTCCATTGAAAGTCTTATTTACCCAAATCACTGCTGCTTCATAACATGATCAAAATAAAATGAACTCATATAATCATCAGGCGGTTAAATCCAAGTCTTCTGAAGAGACACGATCGCTTTAAGGCTAATTCACACTGCACAGACAGACGGCCGCACACACTTCGTCGGGGTTTGCTGGATCAGTGTGTCTGTCGCCGTTGGTCTGCTCTTGTTTTCACTGATTGAACATGTAGAATCTGCATTTGTCGGGTCGGGGAATGTCTGAGAAGTGACTGAAAAGGCCAATTCACACTGTACAGACAGACACAGACCAACACAGCACGTCACTTCTAAATGCTTGTTCAATCTGCGAAAACAAGTTCAGACAGACGCCAACAGACTCCGACAGGCGTGACGCACTGATCCGACAAAATCCAGACTAAGTGTCTGTTGCCTTCTGTCGTCTCGGTGTGAATTGGCTTTTATATGATGAACATTTAATTTAGGCCTTTATTCACCTATAAACATTAATTAGCGAACATAAACAGAAGCTCAACCGTATGTGCGAGAACAAACCTCATTGGTTCAAACCTCAAATGTGCTGCGTGACACGAGAATGAACCTCATTGGTTCTCACGTGTCAAGCTAGCATGCCTGAGCTTTGTTCTGAAGGAGAACGAGTGTCTTATGGGTTTGGAATGACACGAGGGTGATGACAGAATTTATTTGTATTGTTCATTGTAGTTCATGTTAACCTATGTAGTGAACTAATGTCAACAAACGTACCCTTATTGTAAATGTAACCCCTCCGGTCCTATTCCACGCAGTCTCTTGTGATCAGGGGAGTGAGGTTTACTTTCACTAGCTGGCCTCCCTTAAGGTGATGATACACAGGGCAACTTTTTAAACAATGTTGCTGGGCAATCTTGCCGAGCGATTGTTGCTTGGGCAGTTTCCCATTGAAAATGGGCAATACATTTCTATCTGGATAATTTAGATCAGTCGTGGACCCTGTGTCTCATCTGGTTGCCCGTTGACGCCGACATTGCCCAGCAACATTGCTCAAAAAGTTGCCCTGTGTATCATCACCTTTAAACTCACTCCCATCCGGGTCACGGCACCAATTTATACCCTCTGGTCTTACTTGCCCCGCTCCGAGCGAGAATCGAACCCACGTCTCTGGCATAGGAGGCGGTGGGCTAACAAAGACGCTGAAGACCGTAGTCTCTAGCATGAGTTGTTTGTGCACCTCTTGAGATCAAGGGAGTGAGGTTTACCTCCACAACTCTCACTAGCTGGCCTCCGTTACATAAAGTGTTACCGATAACCGCTTGTGTCGTGAAGTAAGTTGATAGCTTGTAATGTCATGTGTCTTTGCCTCAGAGGTGCAGTTCCGGCCCTACCGCACCGACGACTTCATCACACGCCTGTACTACGAGACGCCTCGCTTCACCGTCCTCAACCAGACCTGGGTCCTGAAGGCACGGGTCAACGACTCGGAGCGCAACCCCAACCTGTCCTGCAAGCGCACGCTCTCCTTCCAGCTCATCCTGAAGAGCAAAGTGAACTCTGCCCTGGAGTGCTCCTTTCTGCTGCTGAAGGGCCCGTACGACGACGTGAAAATCAAACCCGTCATCCAGCACCACGTCTTCTCCAACGACGCCAACGAGACCGAGTACGCCCTGCTGCCCATCAGCGACAGCGTGGAGTGCAACAAGCTGCTCGCTGCCAAAAACATCAACCTCCGCCTCTTCATCTTTCAGATCCAGAAATAGAGGCACGGGACGACGGGGGCGGAAGAAACGGAGAAGGAGGAGGGGATGGAGTGAACAAAGGCGAAGCGGAGAGGGTGACGAGCACCACTGAACCACAGATACCTCTACGGGAGCAAAAGAAGGATGAATACGGCCCATCAGTACTGCAGTAGATCGTTTGTGTGTGTGTGAGTGTGTGTTGTAAGCTTTCAGACCCTCGACAGCCAAAAAAAAAGTCAACAATCTCACCCTGCTGATCTCCCATTGGGCTTGATCGGGCCTGAATGAACAACACCAAGAGTCTGGGACTGTGTTTGTGTGTTTCTGGGCCTGTTTGCGTGGATATCAGTCAGTAATGACCAATGGGGCGAGTGTTTTAAGGAATGAGACTGAACGAGTGCTAGAGATAGAGACAGGTGCAACTGATCATTCAGGCGGCGTTCAACTCTGCGTTTGTGTTTTCACGCTGTTTTCAGACCTTCCTCTTGAGGTTTACCCACACAGACGCAGCGGCTGCAACTGCTTTAAGTGTATTTTTGTATGTGAAGGTGGCCATTTTCATCAAAGCGCAGCTGTACAGTCAGGCTGAACAAAATGGCTGCCGATCCCACAACCCGAAAGATGCGATTTGCATGTTTTTTAGTTTCTCCGTGTGCTCTCTGGAACGCACACCTTTAGTTGCGTAGCATCGTAGCCTTGTAATCTAACTTAAGTTTGAGCTTTTTAACATTTATTTAAGAACCTGTGAATCTTGCCCCTTTTTTTTTCTTCTTCGAATTTTTCCTGCTTATCCCGCACTCTTTTAACCCCCCCATTTTGTGAACACAGGTACATTTCTCCCGACATGATGTCATGATATTTATATTTATTGCTTTTATTTAACCTGCATTAAGGTAACGGACTTTTCACACTCACTCAACACTGCTAAACTGGAAAGATGTGATTTTGAGGCAGTGTAACAGACCTTCTTCCACCCTTATCCACACACACACACACATAAACAGACACAAACGACCTTCTTTCATACCTTCATCTCTCTCCCTCGCACACACACACACACACACTAAGCTGGGGGTACAAAAGAGCCAATGGGGTAATCAGATCTCAGTTCAGATGAACGCGGCTGTGACTTAGTTGTGACATGAACTCATGAACGGCAGAACCAGCAGTTGAGCGGATCTAGCAGAGACTGTCACTTCTGATTAGAGGAGTTTAGTTTAAAACTGTTTCTGCATTTAAAGGCTTTTAATTCTCACACTCTGGCTGTATATGTGCCTTTCTATTAAAGCTCATTTAAACTTGTGGCACTGCATTCTTTCTTGAGTACTTGAGTTGATAAATGCTTAAATTACACCTTGTTATTCTCTGATAAATGCATGTTTGAAACTTGTACTTGTCATGTGGGTAACAGAACACGTGCTTTTAAAAAAAAAAAAAAAGTAATCATTTACTCACCCTAGTGATGTTCCACCTGTACGACTTTTATCTGAAGGAGCACAAAATTTGGCTGTCCGAATAAATCAAACTGAATTTAACTATTTCAGCCCTTTTACCTCTGATTCTAAACAGCTGATAGAAAACACAAATCTGAATTGATCCTAATTCGAAACTATTAAATGCTTTGTTATTGTAATTTTCCCTTAAAGCCACCAGAGGGCGTTTTATTGCATTTTTGTTTAAATCATAATCAAACCGATTTAATCAAAAATACTCAAATAAATGTAGCTACTTTTAAACATTTATCTGAATGTCTGAAGAGGACAACGTCAAAGTGAACCGACTGACCCTGATATGAATGTGAGTAAAGACAAGAAGCCAACAGTTTACCAATTAAAAGGCCATATATTTAAGAAATCACACTTAGATATTGTCCAATCAGGTCAAATGTTACATCCTAATAAAATTCTGACAAACAAACAAAACAACAAAACATTATTTTAAAAGGTTCTACACCGACAAACTTTGTAGAATCTAGTTTCATTCCTCACTCATGTAATATAGCCCTCTATAAACAAGATAAATATAGTATCATATACTATTCAAATATAACATTTTATGGATATTAAGCAAAAACATAATATAAATAGCATATTTAGTATAAATTATGCTCTAACAGCAATTTAAACATGACGTTATCAATCTCCATGTAACGTAAAATTCAAAACAAGTTTCTGACAGAGTAGAAAAGGCTGAATCTGAAGATGCGATCAGACTCGAGTGCTACAGGCTGTACAGGACATTATGTGCAGCTACAAACACTGAATATGCATATGAGTTTATAACACTATGTGTGGGTACATAGTGTCCTTTAGTACCAGCATTGGTTCTGATTAACGTTACAGCCATTTTTGCAGCTACCGGACTGGAAGGAGAGCCCCATCACACTGAGCGGTGGAGGGGGAGAGGAGTTGCAGTACAGCTGCAGTCCAGCAGGAGGAACCAAACACTGGCTCTGCCCGGCCTGTCCTGACACCAGCACTGCAGAGGGATACGACTGCTGCGGCTGCGGGACCTTGTTAGGAGACACAAAACACATGGGCATACAATAATTATTTGAATATTTCCATTATATATATCAATAGTTTAAATTATATATTAATACATTTTTGTGTGTGTGTGTTTATTTATATATATAAAAATTAAAACAATATATATATATATATATATCAATGTTTTAATTTATATATATATATATATATATATATAAAAATGGAAATGTGTAGTAAATATATTAATACAAATATTAAAATAATAATTAGATACATTTTTAGAATTTGTAATTGTAATTATTATAATTGTTATTAATTTAATATTGTTTTATTAATATATTAATATTTATAATGATGTGTATATTATTTGATATGTTTGTATATTATTTTATTTAATATTAATTATATATACATTTTTAGAATGTAATATTTTACTATTTCTATTAATATATTAATATTTTTAATATAAAATTAATATATTATTAGAAATATAGAAATATTTAAATACAATAATATTGAGAATAATAATACTTATAATAATAAATGCATTTACTTATAATAATAAATGCATACACACGTGTGTATGTACTGTATGTATAATTAATGATTATTATAACATTTCATATTAATATTGATTTAAATATGACTAATTTATTTTATTTTATAATAAAAAATTCAATTATATATATATTAACCTATCAATAAAATGTGCATGGACTGAAAATCCAAACTAAGTTTTCTGTAGTTTGTTTATTTGCATCAGTACCTGATAGGAGGACACGGATGGGTAATGTCCCATAATGCTTTGCTGTGTTTGGGGTAGAATCTGGTTTCCCATCATGCCTGGGCAACCTTGTTGGTGAGATATCACAGGCGGGTATCCTGTTGAGAGAAATGTTGACAAATATGTGTGAGATTTTATTTATTGTATAGTGATCGCGGACTCAATATGACAGCCAACACAGAGTAAATTCAATAGATATTTTTTCTTTGTTTATTTATTTACAAATGTATTTTTATGCATGTATCCACAGCACAGAGACTTGATCGTCTTTATCTCATATGAGAGCTGATATGAATAGCAGGACAAGAGACCGGTTCACTGTGAGACCAGTGACACCATCTCTTACAGTGTAGCGGCCCCCTCTCCTACTACTGAGACTCAGCGTGAGTGACACAGATCTTCATGTGTACCTGTTTGTGTGCTGTAACTGCCCGCTGCGTACTGTTGAGCTGCACTGGGACACTGAACAGGGTAACTGTACACTGAAACCTAAGAGGGCACACCAGAATTGACTCATAATTAGACATACAGTATGACATTACACCGTATCTCATGACTCATTGATGAAGAATTACCTGGTTGCTCTGCTGAGTCTGAGGGGGCGGGGCTGTGGGAGGGGGCGGGGCTGTGGGAGGAGCCAGTGTCATTCCAGGACTCATGTAACTGTCTGAATGGTGAGGCGGAGCGTAGCTGTGTGTGGGCGGAGCGTAGCCGTGTGTGGGCGGAGCGTAGCCGTGTGTGGGCGGAGCATAGCTCTGTGTGGGCGGAGCTCCTTGCACGTAGAATGACGACATATCTGGAAGATCCCCTGATGACTGGTGACTCAAGGTCATGTGACCAAACTTAGAGCTAATGTCTTCCCTCTAGGAAGCAAAAAATAAGTTTGTCATGTACTCTGTTATGTATATAGTGTGTATCATAGTATATGTATATTTATCACTTACAGTCTGTTCTATTGGGTGTTGCTGAGAGGTAGAAGCGTTTAACTGCTGAGGTGGAAGGTACGTCACAGAGGAGTACTGAACCTAAACCAGAAATGAGAGGACAGGTTGTGGATTTTGTTGATTTTATATAAGGAACATTTTCTCTGGGACTGTATTACAGAAACTTCCTATCTTAATTCAATATTTAAGATTTAAAAAAAAATTCCCATGTTTACTAAACATGCAGTACATGATGATTCTAAGATAGGATGTTTCTGTTACAGTCCCAGAATATTATAATGTACAGCATGAAAAATGGACGTTCATTTTGAGATTTGCTAAAGATTACATTTAACTTGTTTTTATTAAACTATTACTGTTTTTAAAGATGAACACAAAGGTAATCTAACTGTAAAAACAGGTCAATTGAGCATGAAAAATTAATTGTACAATATCGACCACTACAGATATATAAAACAAAATCAGACTACCGATATATATTGTGCAACACGAGTCTCCATTATATGTTTCACTCACCTGTGGGACACCATGGCTTGCTATTGGCTGCTGCTGAGGTGGAGGGGGCGGGGCTTGTGACTGTACTGGGTTAAGCTGGTGATTTACTGGTGGGTTGTAAATGGCTGGAGTTCCATCAGGATTCAGAAATGGCTGCCCTAAAGGACATGTTCATCGTTGGATGAGAGAGATTATTTGGTGTGTAGACTCACAGTCAGTGTGAACCAATGAGTCAACTTCTACTCAGTGAATAGTGTGTGTGTGTGTGTGTGTGGGTATACACGGGTTTCTTGTATACAAACAATACCGGATGCGCGCGCATCCAGGAGGCAAAAATCTGTTATGCCGAGTTCTGTAAAAGAACATTGTACATAGATTTCGTATTGTTTGTAATTTCTTGTTGACTCAATAATAAACTGCAATTTCAGAGTTGGATCTGTTTGTTTGGGTTTCATATTAATATAACATTATGTAAAACGTCCAACTGTTTACGAATCAAAATCCGGACATACTGTGATGCATGTATGAATTATCATGTTAGACTAAGTTAGTAATGTAATAGCCTCTATAGAGCCCGAATGTGCTTTTATATAAGTTAACCTTGTTTACGTTACTTTACGACCGGCAACATATCATGACCGCACACGTATAACGTTACTTTACTGTAAATCAAAGATTTGACGATGGATTATGTGGGAATTAAGCCTTAGTACCTCCGACCGTGGCGATTATATTAAAAAACGTACTCTCAGCAATGGTGAGATCTTGCCGGATCCCTACGCAATACCTGACGATCTTTGGATTGTGGATGACAAGAAGTGGCCAGCAATTGTATGGCCTGATATATATAATTATTTAATTCAGACACCAAGTGTGTAATACAAGAGAATTGATTAGAGCGTACAAATCCCTTGATGCATACAACTATGTGTCATGTGCAGCTCGTCAAATACTTGACTGCACCATCCGGACCCCAATCTGCCCTTCTGATGGCTTGAAACCATAACCACCACCGGTTTTTGGCAAAACCATGCTTCCCCCTAGGAACGTTGAACATCTGGCACCCAGCACTGGCTCGGTTGGTACAATTGACCACGCAACAACTCCTTGGCATTTTGACTAGCGACAACACCACCACTATGCTACTAGCCTAAACCCTTTACTCCGGTACGAAGACCGCGGGTCTTTTGCCTCCTGGTTGCGTGCGCAAGCAGTGATGACGTCGCCGAGAAATCCATGTATATGTTTTTCTATCCCGGTGGGGACTTAAACCTGAATGCACACAGATTCATGGGAACTCGTGACACTGTGGGGACCTAAATTGAGGTACACAAGCTTATAAATCATACAGAATGAGTTTTTTTGAAAATGTAAAAATGCAGAAAGTTGTGTGTGAAGGCTAGGTTTAGTGTAAGGCAGTGGTTTTGAGACTTTTTCAAGAGGGACCCTTTTTTTATTTTTTATTTTATACGCGACCCATAGGCTTGTGCGCAGAATTTTTTTTCTTTAACCTTTAAGCACTTTTTTAACCACTTTACTTTTGATGATGCACGTGCACTTGCTGATCCTTGACGCGATTGCAACGCAAAGTCGATTCTGAAATAATTTGATCAAGCTATAGGCCTACATACAGGACTTTTAACCAATAAATAGCTTATCGTTTGCTGAATGCTTAAAAAAATACAAATACACAAAACATATTCCACAACAACCTCTTTAAATGTAATATTCATTATATACAGAACAGAACAAGAATAAAAAAAATAATAACTAAACAAGCCAAAACGAAATAATTTAAAGGGAAAGTAAAAGGGGCATTATGCTCACGTAGCCTAACTCTCTCATTAGAATCAAAATATTTTAACATTCGAGATGTATTTGATGGTAAACTATTCTTTATTATAGGCGTTGTAGCAACTTCACTCACGTTGCAATATCGACAGGAAAAAAAATCATCCTTTTCACATGCGCAAAAATGTGCTTGGAAACATCACAGTTGAGCGGTGCTTACGCTGAATGGTACGAATTGACTATTTAAACAGAGCAGTGTGATTTTTATATTAGGTTGACTATTTTATTGTCATATTTTTATTTCGGCTATAATGAACAGGCTGCGATGTCAAGCCTGGAATGGTGTATGTGTGTGTGTGTGTGTGTGTGTGTGTGTGTGTGTGAGGCGCGGCACTGGAAACAAAAAATATACTCCGTTGTTCATACAGGACATCATTCAAACTGCAAAGTGTTTATTTATACTTGTGTACACTCGACACAACATTGTTAAAACACAACATTGTGGTTTTGTCAAACTGTAAACTCTTGTCAAACTTAACCTACAACTGTCACCCAACCAAAATCACACACAGTTTAAAAGCAAACTTATTTATAATTCAAATGAGAATAGGGCTGTCAACGAATATTCTAAATTCAAATAGGCCTATATATTCGAATAGTTTTAAAAAACAGAATTTCGAATGTGAAAATTAATATTTGAATGTGGAAAAACACGCCCGCGGTATCAGAGGCGCGGCTGTCTGCTTTGCGAGTGGGCGCTGCCTGAGGGATCAGGGACAGGTCACAAGAGTTGCACTGGCACAGCTGAAAGTTTTTTTATTTCTTATTCTTATTTATTGCATGAATAAGGTAGGTTAGATACAGCAGTTCCATGCATCGCAGGCTTCACTGGTTTGATTATTTACCTTTTCATGTCAAGGAAAAGTTCCATGTTTACCACAGCACAGCTCGCTCGGGGCGTTCAATGTCGGTTCTTTAAAACTTCAATTAATGTTAATAATATTTGTTTCAATCACTGAATGAAGCCTGCTATATTTGGGACAAGAGTCGCGACCTTAAATTGCTTGCACAAAACTCTTGATCAGCACTCAACATTTGTTTATTGTTGTTGTTGTTCATTTAAACCGTTATGGGCAGAGAGCGTGAGGTGAGGGAGAGAGAGAGAGAAAGAGTGCCTAGCGAGAGTGAGGTCTGCGGTCTTGGCCATTAGTTGATTTAGGCTACTTGTTTTTGTGTAGGTAATACGTTGTCAAATATGTTTAAACTTAAATAAACTACCTAAACAAGTAGTTATGTCTCTTTGTATTAATTTGACCTGTTATTGACGTAATGCGCGTCATTGACAAAATGCACAACCAGATGTTCGAATAGTTCGAATATAGCATATGTGTTTTTTTAGAGGGATTTTTTAGAACGTAATTTGAGTAGCCTAATTTTGACAGCCCTAGGAAGGAACGACGAGTGTTAGTGTGTTGTTGCCGATGGAGCGAACGTACGTGTGTGTTGCGGGTGGAGCGAACGAGTGCGTGTTTTGTGTATATTAATGAGAAGGGCCTGCTTATTCTGCATAATCTGGTCCCAAGCCGGTTCGCAGGACGAGAGGGCAACACGCATGTCAGGAGAAGCATTCAGTTTGTTTCGTTGTTTCAAAGCTATTATTATTAATATTAATTTAATTAGAAAACGGAATTATTATTATTATTTTTTTTTAAATCACTGGCGACCCATTTTTTAATTGCGACCCAGGGTTTGAAAACCACTGGTGTAAGGGGACTTAATATACAGTTTGGACAGTATAAAAACCATTCCATCTATAGAGAGCCCTCACAAAGATAGCGAACCAGACTGTGTGTGTGTGTGTGTGTGTGTGTGTGTGTGTGTGTGTGTGTGTACCTGTATGTGGATTCAGTAAGATGCTCCCAGGAGGTATGGATGACTCAGCAGGCACGAGAACGTAAGCAGGGCTGTTGTTGGGTGGAGCGTATGATAGCGATGACTCAGACACTGTTGGATTGATCACACAGAAACAACAGCAGATCAGAAACATTATGAGGGATTCTGCACTATTTCCAGGCCACTAATCAAATAAGAACATTTGTGACATTGATCATGTGACTTTGTACAGCACAACGATGCTCTTTGGATCATCTCAAACGATGCCGAGTCATGCTGTAATTTAGGAAAAATAAAGGGGTGGTTCAGGATTTTGGACATCGGACCTCATTTCCAAGTTAGCCTGAGTGTTATTTATCAGTGGAGACAGTTTTCAAAAAATGTCATCCAGTCGTTCCAGTTGCATAGTTCGCCGGTGCTAGGCTAGTAACTGCCAATGGTAACTGCTAGCCTGCCATTAAAAACAGTTTTACCCACCAAAAGCAGATCAATTATAACGCCAGACTATCGATGTAAATGTCTGTTGAGAGAATAATGTTAGAAATCAAAGTACTCCAGCATCTCAATGATCGCATTACATTTACAGGAACTAGTTTCTCAGCAGCGGCGGAATTTTACTTTGCTCCGGTTAGTAGTGCTGCGCCGAAAAGTAAACCTTTGCCTAGGTTGCCTATATCCTTACCGGTTGCCTAGGTAACTTAATATCACTCCGCCACTGCTGTAGACTGTGCTAATAAATACCATAGACAGTAAAAGAAATGGACACAGCGACCCCATAGACTTCAACGGAGAAAAGTGAAGTCAAATAGAAGCACTCACTTCCTGATTGCCAGCGAACTGCGCAGGCTCAAACTGAGCTTGAAGACGTAGATGTGACGTGAGCAGCCTGTCTCACAGTTGTACGTCTTCTAGGAGCTGTGCCAAGGGGAATCTGAATCATTCCCTTCCGAATCTTGCAGAGTCGGAGATCGTGAGTATTAGCTGTCCATGAGGTAGCAGCAGGAGCAACTTTATGACACTCTCATATGGGCTTTTCTCCTTTGACTTTATGCCTCCACGTCCCCCCAATTGCGCGTGAGCTTCTCCTCCAGTCTATACGGTAATTTCTCTACTGTGCGACAGAGAGTTGCGTGTTATGACGCAATCGTTAGCCTATTTTTACAAAAACTGCTTCTACGGGGCCATAACGTAAGATACAAGGTAATGGAGCCTTTTATACATTGCCGTGTTTCTTTAGAAATAAACAATGGACAAATGGAGTCTTTAAACGCCTCAGATGTAAAGTTATTCACTGTCAAAGCGACGCCAAAATGATTGGGAGTCAATGGAATGCTAATAGCAGGTGAAGGCTTGTTAGCCAATGCCGGCCCCCGGGGAGACTTCAGTTTTCGGCTGGTGGATTACCCCCTTGATAAATACAGGGAACAAAGTATAACTATTGCAATGCGATGAAAGGGTAGTTTGATTTCTAACATTATTCTCTTAACAGACATTTACATCGATAGTCTGGCGTTATTTATTTGCGTTTGGTGTACTGTGGAGTGGGTAAAACTGTTTTTAATGGCAGGCTAGCAGTTACCGTTGACTCGCGCTAGCCTAGCACCGGCGAACTATGCAACTGGAACGACTGGATGACATTTTTTGAAAACTGTCTCCACTGATAAATAACACCCAGGCTAACTTGGAAATGAGGCCCGATGTCCAAAATCCTGAACCACCCCTTTAAGATAAACAAAACATTAAGACATTCTGTGTGATTTTTTTGTACATAGAATCTTTCAATGCTAAGCTAATAATAACATTTGAGGTTTCATTTGTTAGCATTAATTAACAATGAGCATTATATTTTTACAGCATTTATTAACCTTTGTTAATGTTAGTTAATGAAAATTATTCATGATATTTCACAGTGCTTTATTAACTAATGTTACAGATACAACTTTTGATCCTAAAAAGTATTAGTGAATGTAAATAAGATGAACTAACAATGAAAAATACTTCTACAGGATTTATTCATTTGAATGTTAATGTTAACTAATGGTCAGTGTTATTTTTGCACCTGGTTTGCAGAGTTTGGAGCCGCTGTCTGAACGGGATTTAGAGGTCCATGTTGAGCTGTCTGAATCTGTGCTGCTCCAGGGTCGAGGGTCATTCCAGTGCGAGTCCAGCTCAAAACTGCTCTGCCTGCTGCCGGACAGCCGACCCGACCCGTCCCGGTTACCCCTGCACAACTCAAAATCACTCATAATCAGTTGTTGAAAGAAGTTTGAGTTATATTTTCTCAATTTAAGATTAAGTTAAAAGCATTAAAGAGGACCTATTAAGCCCTTGATTTGTTTTGGGGCTCTACTGGAATAGGTTGTTATGCTTAAATGTTCAAAAAACATTATTTTATACATATTCTCTATTGTTGCGGCTCCTCTCTTCCCAGTCTGTCAGTAACGCTCTGTTTAGTTCCTGTTTCTATGAAGCCCCTCCTTCTGAAAAGTACACTGTGCTCTGATTGGTCGGCTAGATCAGTGTGTTGTGATTGGTCAAGCGCTTCGAGCGTGTTTGGGAATGTCCCGCCCCTTACCATAACCGCCAGTTTCAACACACTACTAACTAACTCAACCAGGCCCCGCCCCTTTATTCTGCATATGAATTATTTAAATGAGGAATATTGTGACGTGTTCGTTCCCGGAAGAAAACTCAAGACTACACTGGAGGCGTTTCAGGGAGTTCAGAAACAGTGACACTGATATAGAGAAGAACTCCCGCTGGAGGGACTTTGTTTGTAACTTTGCACGAACAGCAACATTACACACTAAAGAAAGATGAACATGTAAACAAGCAGAATAGGTCCTCTTTAAAGGTGTTGAAAGTGATTTTTTGGAACACCACACATAAATTGTTTCAAACATAACTGAAATAACACCTGTGTGTTTTAGCCAATCAGAGAACAATCTTTCTTTCCTCGGACGAATCTTTAGAGGTCGGATTATGGAGAGAAATAATGTCTCACCTAAAGAGCTGGCGTCTTCTCTGGGTCTCAGTGAGGATGCTGCTGTCATCTAGACCTCTGATATAGAAAAATAAATAAAAGAAGAGAATAGTTGAAGTGCAGCCCATTTATTTATAATAATTATATTGATACAATTTTATATTTAAATTACATGGTTTACAAAATACTGATTACTTTGTTTTGAAGAGCAGTCATTTAATATTTAAATAATAATATTATATGTATTTAAATGCAACATTTCATACATATTCTTAATATTAACTATTAAGAGAGGTTTACCTGGTCTCAATATAAACACTCTGCGAAAGACCAGCGGGCTGAAAAATAAAAGAGCAAAAAATTAGAGGCCAAACTTTAATGTGCTATACCAAAGACTTTAGATATACAAACACAGTGCACTCATATTACTATGATTGGAAGAAAGTGTAACGCTCAATATGGTTCAATCACTACTAATCACTGATTGGTAAAGTCAATCGTGTCACTACAGCAACTGAGACGCACATGTGATCCAGCCTGAGAAAGGCAAATTTTTGTCATGATTTGAGTTTTTAGAAACAAAATGATTGTAGTCAGATTTCATTTGTGATTTCCAATATGAAATTTAATCGTAAGCTTGGTGAACTTGATGTTTCCCCATTCAAAGAGATAAGATCTGTACTTTCATGACTGATGCTGGCCAAGAGGCGTTTCAAAGGTGGGCGCCGAGGGAAATAACTTGCCTTAAAAGGATTTTGTACTACTATGTGTGCATGTTCAGTGTTTTCTTACGTCCTGTGAGAATATGCGTTCCCGGACTCTCTGGTACTCCTCCTCTCTCTCCTCTATTGACTTGCTTCTCATCTGATCTTTGAGAGATGAAACCCTCAGCTATAAAGAACAACAGCAGACGAGAGTTAACCAGAGCTATCAGAAGAGCCAATGATCGGCTCGTTTGTGATCAGTGATCAGTGAAGTGTGCGTTTGTCCAAACCTGACTGTCTTCTTTCTCCTGACTGGTGTCTCTCTTCAGTATTGATCTTCTTTCCTCTGTCTTCTCCTCCTGAACATGTTCAGCAAACCGATGTTCTGGTCTGAAAAACATTACGTTAGGCCCACATCCATTCCTTCATACATGCACATATATAACACAGACACGTACATCCTGGAATTGCAGGTTTTGTTGATGATAACCGCTTTTCCACTGTGATCCACATTGTGTTCCAGACCAAAATAAGCTGCGACCCTGTGGACAAGCATCCTGTGATACGAGGACATCTGAGGGAACTTTTTATAGGAACTACAGAGAGAGAGAGAGAGAGAGAGAGAGACATTATATCACATTACAAATGTGTCTATCTGTAGACCACGAAAGACATGCATGGAACGGTACCTGTTGTCTGTCATAAAGTCAGTCATGTCCTGCTCGAGCTTTAAGAGCATCAGTCGGTCCCTGCAAGCCAAAAATAAACAGATTCTGCACGAATGGAAGGAGGAGAATGAAGGGATATTTTCAATCTTTTACACACCTGGGACTGCTCTTCAAAGTCGTGATTAAAAACTCCTCCAGATCAATGCCGGTGGAGTCGGTATACTCCAGACTGGGCTCTAAAACACACACACACACACACACACACACACACACATGGAATAACATCATAGATATGCAAGGGATTGGAAGTATGTCTCAAAAATTAGGACTTTGAATCGATTGAACAAATTAATCAGCATTTTCTGCAATTAATTAATTGCAAATAACATTAAAATCTTTAGTAAGGAACATACAGTATAATTTAAAGGTTTGAGGGCAGTAAGTTTTTCTTTTAAAGAAATTAATTAACTTTTATTTAATGAGGATGCAATTAAACAGTAAAGTAAAGACATTTATAATGTTATACAACAGATTGCCATTTTCAAATAAATGCTGGTATTTTGAACTCTCCATTCATCAAAGAATCCTTAAAAATGTATCACGGCTTCCACAAAAATATTAAGACATTGATAATAATCAGAAATGTTTCTTGAGCAGCAAATCAGCATATTAAGATGATTTCTGAAGGATCATGTGACACTGAAGACTGGAGTAATGATGCAGAAAATTCAGCTTTGATCACAGGAATAAATTATATTTTAAAATATATTAAAACAGTTATTTTAAATTGTAATAATATTTCACAATTACGTTTTATTTTAATTGGTGAGCATAAAATACATCTTTCAAAAACAAACAAATCTTACCGACCCCAAACTTTTGAACGATATATACTCAAATTAATTTAGAATCAATAAAAAGTCAATTTTAAATAAAAAAAATCTGTTCACTCCGAAGTAAAAAAAAAAAAAAGAGATGCTGCATTAATCGTCTCAGTTATTTTTAACACTTAAACATCCCATGTTAATTGCAGAAATGAATACATTCTTTTTCACAGATCTAGATGAAATATGTTTGCATTTTACGTGCACATACTACATGAATGCATGATACACAAATACACACATGCTAGGTCAATTACCTTTGGATAAACTTGTTTTTTTAGATGTGATGCTCTTCTCCTCTTCCTCCTCCTCCTCGCACTCAGGACTGTCATCATGGTCACTAGATATAGCCGTCTTGCTCTCGTTTTCCTAAGACCAGACAGAACAAAGTTTCTTCACAAACTATATCATTCATTTCAAGGATGTAATGGATGGGGAGACCAAATGCAATATTCCATTAAAAACCCCTTATTGTTGGAACACTAACGAGAGCAGCGGTAACAGTCTTGATTCACTTACACATGTCCTATCCATCAGACTATCAAATTTAACTTTAATGGTGGATGTAAGATTGTAAAGTGTTTTTAGGTTATAGAGAGAAAAGAAAGACGATGATTAGAATGGTTCTTACCTTGCTGTTCTCCTTAGTGGATAAAGACTCCTCACATACAGCTGTGCTCCGAACTAATTTCCCTTTGGCCTGTAACACACACACATATTCATTCAATAACCCCATATCACAAAGGAAAATAAACATTTTTACTACAGAGGACTGTTCTCAGCGCACATTATTACTGCATTTGTTATTTCAACCATAATATATACTGAACACAAAAGGATATGGAGAGATTATTTCATATTGTCTTTTTATGGTTGTTGCCTTTTAAACTATTAACCTGAGTTTTCTTTAAAGCAGTTTCCCAGCTTACAGCGAACGTTCTCAAAGTCATGAGCAAACGTTCCCCCAGAAACATTAATAGAACGTTCATGTAAAGTTATTAAAACATTCACTGAAACTCTAGCACAAAAACTTTATTTTTAACATCGCTTACGGAGCGTTTTTTCCCTGAAACGTTTCAGTTGGACGTTCACCTAATATTTTTTAAATGTTTCTACTTGATTCAGAACGTTCAGAGGACATTCAAAAGTAACATGTTTGCAAAATGATCAAATGGAATGTTCCCTTAACAATCGCATAACCAAGAAAAAGAGTTTTAAAAACATTCTAAAAAAGAATTATGGTTTGAACGTTCAGAGAATATTCAGAATTAACATGTCCATAATGAGAATGTTATCAAAACAATCACTGTAAATTTATTTTTTTAATTTGCTGCCTTCATTTTTTAAAAGTAAAACCAACTTGGATGTTTAAGTCATTTCAACTTAAATGATATCAAACCTACTTAAAAAAATTGAAATTGAGTTAAAAATTTCAGCAAAAGTTAAAGCAATATAAAAACATATGTTGTCATAACTTACTGATCATGTAATTTTTTTACAGTGTTCTTAGAACATATTTTTCTTAGCTGGGTTATATATATATATATATATATATATATATATATATATATATATATATATATATATATATATATTTTACAATATGACTTGATGCCGAATATAAATGAAATCTTAAATGCAAAGTATATAAATAGCCAATTCCAGCTTTCATTCGCCCAATTTCCATATTCCTATAGGCGGAGATACGATTTCTGACTTTTATATTGTTATGTATAGATATTATTTTAAATACGTCACTATTTTCATTGAGCAAATGCAGCAGAAAGGCAGTGATGCTCTAGTAATTGTATTTCTACAGGGTGAAAAGTGTAACTACGCTATTTTTACACTATTTGAAGCTGCTGGCGGACTGACTGAAGCTGCGGATGTGATTTACTTGATGAAGCTGGGGAACTATAGGGAGTGAATGCAATGTTTAATGGTATTCTGACTGAGACACATAACCGCTGAGGTTAAACAGTCAGCAGCAAATGCCATTTACCCACTAAGGAGAATGATTCAAAAAGCAATATTCTGCCGAGTATAAAGCCATCAATCTCACATAAACGTCTGGGAAGCTCGAAAGGTAAATAAACTCATACATGAAACGAATGCTCTACAGGGAGGGTGTTTTAATAATTAGATTCAATTGCAATCCTACCTTCAGTTTCTTTTTAAGTTGTCCATCTGATTTTGGCTGCTTAAAGAAAAAAATATGATTAAAAGAAAAGAATAGGAGGAAATTAAACAAGGAAGACGCTATAAATGATCAAAGGTGTTGGATCTGGATTATCACCTGGCTGGATTTATGACCATCCTCAGTGTCTGCGGTACAACATGGAGGTGGAGTCTCCTCCATAGTGCATTCTGGGAGATTTTCAGATTCTCCTGTTTCGGACATCTTGAAGTTTGCAGATTCAAAGGTCATATCAGTTATTGGCCACCATATGCCCCATGACCGTCCAAGCCAATTAATAATGAGACAAGATGTCTTCTTTTCTCTCCTTTTTCCCTCGCTCCGCTCTTCTCTTCTCTTCTCTTGCCAGAACAGATGGCTAGATTCTTATTTAATAAAGAAGAGAAAAAAACATCTCAGAACAAAAATCCCTCTCAGATCTGTAATCATTTTTTTATTCTGAGCACTATGCCAGGTATATATATATTACATATAATACTCAGCTGAGAGTCAGAGTCGTATAAGCTCAAATAGGTGATACATTAAGCTTCCAACTAGTATCAATAGTAATGAAATATCTTTATTTTTCATTCAGGTCATAAACTGACTTGCCTGGGCTCAAGTTAAAATGAAATTAAACTAAACGCATAATTGTGCAGTCAGGACAGCAAAATAAATAGACTTTAAAAACGAAGAAAATGATTCCCATCATGTGTTTTGTTGTTGATGTCAAATGCTTCTTCCAATCACACAATATTTTGGTATAAATTCATATGTCATTTGGTAAAAAGCTATTAATTATACATGCCAACACAGACAGACTGTGTAACATCTTCAGAAATTATGATAAAAGACTACACCGGGTAAAAAGAAATATTCATTTTCAACCAGGATAAGCATGGTTTGTGCCAACCACAATGAGGCGTGTGGCAAATGAATAGCTGAAATGTTAAAATTCAAGAGAATAATAATTTTAAAAAGTGCTCAACCAATAAAAACCAAGTAAATTAAAAAGTCAGTTTTCCGGTTCTTTCTGTCATGTTAACAGTTTTAGGCCTATGCAGATCAAAGTATTCTTAATACATTTATAATTGATTTTAAGGATATTTTAGTTTATTTTTGCATGATAACGGATTCTGGCACTTATTGTTTAACGTAAAATCTTGAAGCAAAACCAGTTGAGAAGCTCTCCAGCAATGCTGATCTGGATAAAAATACCTATGCGTGTAAGAGGTCTGCATTGACTGTGCGTTTATTTTGTGCAGCTCTTTTCATAGCAGTGGCAGGTGCTGTAAATTATATTCCTAGAATGAAGACTCCCTGAATGGAAAGCACACACACACACACACACACACACACATACACAGTTTGAAAAAGACTGCATCCTTCACCCTAATGTCATCACTCTCATCATGTTTGAACGCGTCTTCATGTCTGACCACTGAGTCACTGACTCACTTTCACCAGTGTTAAGCCATACGCCTCCACACACACACACGTGGCGTCTCTATCACTTCATCAGGTGTTTTCTGGGTTAGCTAACAGGTGGCTTCAAACATGGATGTAAAATAATTGTATGACAGAGATGCCATCTTACATCTGATGAAACAGCAGCACATTGCTCAGGGTTTTTGGCCACTGACTAACCCTTACATAAATGTAGGCCTACATAGTTTCTGCAAAAACATCATAGAATAGATATACTAGTTAGCCTACTGAAGTAAATATGGTGTTCTATATTTATTTTATTATTATATTATGATGTTATCGTAATGTGGTGTATATACTAATACAAATTATCCAGGAATTTCATCTATATATATAAAAAAAATATTGTTCTGAGCGGTTTTCTTTCTTGTTTGCAGAGCGGGAAATACAAACCCCGGCCTGGATCTCGAACGGTGTAATTACAGAACGCTATGAGCAGAGCAGGAAAATCACTCCACTCCACTCATATACGAAGCTCCAGTCCGTCTTTCAGTCTGTTTTTTTTTTTGCTTGGCGACAATCAAACCGTGAGTGATGCTTTGGCTTTTTGTGGAATTCTTTTCTCCTTTGGTTCGGTGGAGAACAAAATATAAGAACTAATTTATGTCAGAAACGTAAGTTACTCGATATTAACTAGCCTACTAATTAAAAGTTACTCATTTTCAGAACTGTTGTGAGCAGCATTCACAATCAAACTGTAGTTGCTTAGGGATAGTTCACCCAAAAATTTGTCATCATTTACTCACTCCAAACATTATGAATTTCTTTCCCAAAAGATGAAAATTTGAAGAATGTCAGTAACCTAACAGTTGATGGGTCCCATTGGCTTCCATAATATGGGAAAAAAGTAAGTAAATGGTAGATTTTTCATTTTTGGGTGGACTATCCCTTTAAATGAACTGTCCTACTTTAAACAATGTACTAAACTTTGATTTTTTAATGACAGCAGTCGCTAATATTAAGCCAACTCAGTTTTAATCTAGTAACATTAAATTAAGTTAATATAGCACTTTGGCTGACGTTATGGTTATTTGGTTACCATATAATTCTTGTGAAGCTATAGTGCGTAAAAGCATGTGGAAAAGTTGTGCGCACCATCACATCCAAACAGACACGCGCTCTGCAGAGTAGAGCAAAGATCTGTGTTCAGACATCCAATCTGTCTGTCTGTCTGTCTGTCTGTCCGCATGGCACGAAGGTGTAGCAGCCGAGATGGGCTTCGGTTTCCACCACTACGTCGCATTCCTGGTTCAGTCTGACTGGCACGGGTTATATTTGGAGGGGCTGTTTGGATCTCAGACTGTCGCTGACGCACGGAGCGACGCAGGGAGCAGCTGTGCTTTCTAAAAACGACCCAGACCATTGCTCTGTTGTTTAACAACCCTGCACCCAACATCAGACTATATATCAACAGAACAATTCGTCATAAAAATAGCTCAAATAAATATATATATTCAAATATTATATGGTGAGGGTTTTTTGTCAGCAAAATAGTTTGAACTCAAGAAAACTAATGTTAGTATCAAAATGAACCAGACACAAGTGCCCTTACAGTGTGATATGATTGAGGTTATGATGACTAAATTTTGGTTACACAGAACTCTTGACAACAACACGCCACCGTTTAAAATCGCGCGCCTAAATGCTTCTAATGAAGCGCAAACGCATGAGAGACAGCAGACTTTGCTTACCTGTGTGTAAAGCGAGCCGAACAAACAGTTAAACTCGTCAGGATTGAGCGCTTGTGTCTCTGGTGAGCTTGTCGAACATCTTCTGTTTCTGACAGACTCACTCACGCCACGCGCGCTCAACACACTCAATTAAACACGCGCGCGCTCTCGTGAGCTCAGCCTCTTCCTGGCACTCACGCTGCGCGCTCACATACACCACACACACACACACACACACAGAGCCGGTAAAAAAAAAAAAAAAAAAAAAACTAGACATCCACACCAACATTAGTTAGATGTGAGGAAATAAGTTGTTTGGCAAATATATAAAAATAACTCGTCTGACACAACGGCAACTGATTCATATTGTCAGATTGCCTAAACCAAAAATGTCCCTTGTGATAATAGTTTTGGCCAATTATTAGTAGAACTGTAAAATCATAATAAATGGGTATCCTCCAGTCCACACAGAGTAAGAACCTTTTTATTTGTTATAGTTTAAGAAACATTTTTATTTATTAAATGTAGAAAATATATCCATGTTTCAGTATCTAATAACCTATATCCATTGTTTCAAGATAGCTTCTGCTGTTTAATATTCTCATCTACAGATAAAAGTGTGAATTTCTCACACAAAGAGAACCACCAAATACTGCAACGAGCACCTGTTAGATGAAAAGATTATGCGACACTCAGAATGACACACACACACACACACACACACACACACACACACACACACACACACACACACACACACACACACACACACACACGAGTGCATATACCGCAACTAGACTTCACAGCTGCACAGTGACTCTCTTTCTACCATATGGCTTTAACGTTTCAGAGAACTGGAGATACAGTTTTTAGAAAGTGTGTGAAACTGATAACACCTGATGCTGTCTGTCTTCTCCTTAATTAAATGAATAGCCTACATATTTATCAGTGTGCAGCTCTGGCAAAAACATGAACATTATGTTTCTTGAGGTGTGATAGTGTTTTACCTGTAATCTCAGCCCAGAGGTCCCTGTTCTATCGCTCTCAAACACACACACGCAGACACGCGCACGCACGCACACACACACAGACGCACGCGCACACATTCTCCTTCTCTGCCCTCAGTGGTTGTGTGTGACGGAGGGCAGAGCAGCTGCTATTGTGAAGTTGACAGGACGGAGTGAGATATACGGAAAGATGGAGAGCTTGAAAGAAACATCCATATTTTTGTAATTTGTTTTGTAGAAGAGCCCAATTTTGTTTCAACCTTTATCAGCCTTCCAGTATTCCGTCAGTTCATCGTCATTGCTGTACACGAGTCACGCCTGTACACTTCTACTACTTTACGTAAGCGAGGAATAATCCACGGATAGATAGCGGTGCATTAAGTGATTTTAATGCACGACGTGGAAGCAAAGAACCACCCAATGCGAATCATTTATTGCACAGCTAGCTGTGGATTTTTACTCTATAAATTTTTTTAAATAATAATTACTGGACCCCCTGTTGAAGACCCTCGATAAGAAGCAAGAATGCAAAAACAATGTTATAATTTATGTAAATACATTCATCAATCTGTCTGAATAATTCTGCAAACCTTATCCAGAAAAAAATATTCAGGCACTGTAAAACAGTCTGTTCCTTACATGAATATTCTGCTTTCTAGTATGAGCTATTGTATTACATAAACATAGATGTTTAAATAACTCCTGTCCTGACGTGCTCCTGCTGGGAAGGAAGGGTCATCATACACTTGTTCATAATGTCTACAGTATGAGTCAATCAATGCCGAGGCTCTTCAAAGCATTCCGTCTTACTTAACATGAAACACACACAGTCACAGACACACATGCAAATAACCCAGCTCTCGCCCTCTCAGCTTTCTCTAATGACACTTTCTCCTGCGTCATCAGCGATGGATTCATCTCGAAAGGCCAAAGGTCAAAAGATCTGGCAGTATGTCAACAATGCAGCTACTGTCAACTCTTCTAAACACACTGATATTTATATACCTATACACACACACCTGTCTCGCTCAATAAATCTCTCATCATCGCCATATAACATTTCTCTTACGGTAAACACTCGCAGGGATAATTCCACACCTGCTTTTTGTCAGCGCTTGATTGGTTGAGGTCAAAAGAGTTTGGGAAATGAAGCATTAACAGGAAATGAGCTTTCAGCAGATTGATCATGAATAGTTATTTTTGCTACCTTCAAATATATGTAAACACAACAGCAGCGATGTTAACAATCTTGACTAACAAGAAATGCATGCTGAATGAGTTGTGCGAGTAAAAACTTAGAAGATAGTAACAGGTGAACCTTAAGATAGTAACTCGTGGCCTCAAGATAGTAACTCGTGGCCTCAAGATAGTAACTCGTGGCCTCAAGATAGTAACTCGTGGCCTCAAGATAGTAACTCGTGGCCTCAAGATAGTAACTCGTGGCCTCAAGATACTATCTCGTGGCCTCAAGATAGTAACTCGTGGCCTCAAGATAGTATCTCGTGGCCTCAAGATAGTATCTCGTGGCCTCAAGATAGTAACTCGTGGCCTCAAGATACTATCTCGTGGCCTCAAGATAGTAACTCGTGGCCTCAAGATAGTAACTCGTGGCCTCAAGATAGTAACTCGTGGCCTCAAGATAGTAACTCGTGGCCTCAAGATAGTAACTCGTGGCCTCAAGATAGTATCTCGTGGCCTCAAGATAGTATCTCGTGGCCTCAAGATAGTATCTCGTGGCCTCAAGATAGTATCTCGTGGCCTCAAGATAGTAACTCGTGGCCTCAAGATAGTAACTCGTGGCCTCAAGATACTATCTCGTGGCCTCAAGATACTATCTCGTGGCCTCAAGATACTAACTCGTGGCCTCAAGATACTAACTCGTGGCCTCAAGATACTAACTCGTGGCCTCAAGATACTAACTCGTGGCCTCAAGATACTATCTCGTGGCCTCAAGATAGTAACTCGTGGCCTCAAGATACTATCTCGTGGCCTCAAGATAGTAACTCGTGGCCTCAAGATAGTAACTCGTGGCCTCAAGATAGTAACTCGTGGCCTCAAGATACTATCTCGTGGCCTCAAGATAGTAACTCGTGGCCTCAAGATAGTAACTCGTGGCCTCAAGATAGTAACTCGTGGCCTCAAGATACTATCTCGTGGCCTCAATATAGTATCTCATGGCCTCAAGATAGTAACTCGTGGCCTCAAGATAGTAACTCATGGGCTCAAAGATAGTATCTCGTGACCTCAAGATAGTAACTCGTGGCCTCAAGATAGTAACTCGTGACCTCAAGATAGTAACTCGTGACCTCAAGATAGTAACTCGTGGCCTCAAGATAGTAACTCGTGGCCTCAAGATAGTAACTCGTGGCCTCAAGATAAGTAACTCGTGGCCTCAAGATAGTAACTCGTGGCCTCAAGATAAGTAACTCGTGGCCTCAAGATAGTAACTCGTGGCCTCAAGATAAGTAACTCGTGGCCTGAAGATAGTAACTCGTGGCCTCAAGATAGTAACTCGTGGCCTCAAGATAGTAACTCGTGGCCTCAAGATAGTAACTCGTGGCCTCAAGATAGTAACTCGTGGCCTCAAGATAGTAACTCGTGGCCTCAAGATAGTAACTCGTGGCCTCAAGATAGTAACTTGTGGCCTCAAAGATAGTATCTCGTGACCTCAAGATAGTAACTCGTGGCCTCAAGATAGTAACCCGTGGCCTCAAGATAGTAACTCGTGGCCTCAAGATAGTAACTCGTGGCCTCAAGATAGTAACTCGTGGCCTCAAGATAGTAACTCGTGGCCTCAAGATAGTAACTCGTGGCCTCAAGATACTATCTCGTGGCCTCAAGATAGTAACTCGTGGCCTCAAAGATAGCCACGAGTTACTTATCTTGAGGCCACGAGATAGTTATAATACATTTTTTTGACAAAGTGGGACTAGGGGGGCTCCGTAGGAAACACTTTTGACTCGTTCAGCATTTATTAATAAAGGCAAAATAAGTTGTACCTGAGTTTGCAGTCCGAATTTAATTTGATATAAAATAGCAGTACAATTCATGAACAAAAGACTGGTTCTAGTGAACAAAAAACTGGTTCTAGTGAATCAGAAACATACATCACAGCCAGTGTGGTCTGATCCACAAACTATCGTCAATGAACCCGTCATTTTAACGAATCACAAGCTTCATACGCTCTCGTGAACTGTTTATGAGTTTGGAATTTTATGGTAATTTTTTTTACACATTGTTATAATAACAGCTACACTATTTATGTGTGTATTGTTTTTAATGACCCAACAAGTTTGGTTAAACCATAAAAATATTTAAAATATGAAGGAAAAACAACACTAAAGTTGGTTATGGTAGGCTTTTTATCTGACAAAATTATTTGGCAAATAAAAAAAGGCAAACTACAGCTGCCCTGCAAAACAAAATCCATAGGAAAACATAAACTAACTATATTTTGTTGGTTCTCTCATTTTTTTTTTTTTTCATGTGTTCATAATTTCTTTGCATGACGACTTGGACAAAAATTGTGTCGGCACAATTTTCATTGCAGTATCACAAAAAGAAAATCAATTGACTCCAAGCACAACTACGCAATACTTACACAATAATATTTTAATAAAGCGTGATGTCAATTTTCTTTGGCTGGACATCAATTTTAGCCACTACTGTATATATATATATATATTAATTTATACAAGTTAGAAGGTTCACTGTATAATTTACAGCATTAGGTGAGAGAGAATTAAATGAAACATTCCCAAATAAAATATCATATCGAATCAAAATGAGAGCTTTTGATTTGGGATTGAAACAAATAAGGAAATCTCTATCAATCCCGAGCTCTATTATGAAGCTAGACTGTAAAGCACGTGTACTTCCGGATATGAAGGGCATCTGAGAGGCAACAGCTGAGGAGGAATGACGCCAGTGAACTTAATTACATTATCACATTTTAAAACATCATTTACAGCTCATTAAGTTTTTGATTGTAGTTACAGTGATGTATTCTCTTTTACACCACACACACTGAAGTCATTCATCACCCTAGAATGCAGTGTTGAAGACAGAAGACTGTAAAAACAACAATGCACAGCTCAAGCATTATTAGTTAGTGCTATGGGCGAAGGAAAACATCCTTATATAATCAAAACACGCTGATACCTCGATAAACATTCATCTGTCTAACCAAAAAAAAAAAAAAACATCCTCTTCCCTCTGTATCCATGGAGACAGTTGGTTCAGGCTCTTTCAAGACAAATATAGCATGGGAATAATAATCGAACAAACACACTTGAATTCATGTGTGGTGACACTCAGACTCGTACCCCAGCCTGTTAATCTGAACTCAATCTGCTCAGCTGTTGGATGATCACAAAACAATGCGGACAATGACCAAAAAATGCTGAACGTACGCCCACCGCTTCAGACTACCATCCACAGAGAGGAAATAAAAAGACAGCCTTTAATATCATCGATTTTAATCACATGAAAACAATAGAAACACAAAAACGAATTATTTTTTAGTGACAAACTCATTCTCTATTCTGTATAACTGTTCTTTTCCCCGGGCGATGATTGTAGACTGAACAGAAGGAGGTATAACAAGGGTTACAGTAAGACCACGTCTTTCTCCCAGCAATTAAATGATCATCATCATCATCAAGGAAAGAAATCAACAGCTCTTGCATTAGATTATATGTCAGTATTCATTACAAAAATAAGATATTAGCAGTGGCAGGCAGCCAGCAGCTTCACTTTGGGCTAGAGGGCAAGACAGAGAGAGAGAGACAGAGAGAGAGAGACAGACAGAGAGAGAGAGAGAGAGAGAGAGAGAGAGAGAGAGAGAGAGAGAGAGATCAGATCTTCCCTCGACCAGCACAACCCTGGCCTTGAAGGTCCACCCACAGAGAGGGGGCGGGGCCTGTGTTCTAAGCCCCGCCCAGATCATGCCAGATGTTAAGAGCAGAGCGTGTGAGTGCAGGAGTGTTAATAGTTAGGAGCAGTGAGAGAGAGTGGCTGTAGTAGCGGGGTTAAAGTGCTCTACTGCTGGGGGTAATAGGGCTGCTGCTGTGGGGGTTGTTGAGGGTAAGGGTAGGGCTGCTGTGTAGGAGGGGCTCCGGGGTACCCAGCCTGCCCCTGGGCTTGATAGGGCATGTAGGGCATATTAAACTGCCCGTATGCATAGGGGTTATAGGCCATTGGCATCTGGTAACCTGGAAACCTGAAAGAGAGGGAAAATAACAACATTATGTTTCAAGCCTCTCTAATATCTGCACATGCGAGCACTGTTCCAAACCCTGATGAGCTTTCTTACTGTTGACTACTTTAACTAATAGATATAACCATACTCACCAAGTTAAGTTATCTCGGTACATTAAGACATCTATTTGTATTGCATGTTTTCTGAAATGTTGTTTAAATATGGAAATGATTAAATATGCACTCATTTGCATAGATTTCCACAACAGACATCTGGAGCAAGGTTCAAAACTCTTCATTCTGTTGACATTTTTATGGTTTTTACTGAGGGATTTTCACTTCTATCAATTCATAAATCAAAAAATACTGTCAACAGCCAGAAATGAACTGTTATATAAATGGATGAACAAACCCCTCTGGCAAAAACCTTCAGAATATAGACAGGAATAAAACTGTAAAGTTTGGTGTATGCTAGTGCTGATGAAATTGAGAAATGCACAAACGGAAATTTCAGAGCGTAAAATGTAAAAGAACGTATGATCCATTAATACTAACACTTTTTTTCTCTTCTATATCTATAATATATATATATTTTTTTTTACATATACTGCGTTAGACTAAACTAGGAAGGGTCACAGCACTTGCATACTTTTGTCCTATTGTTAGTTTAACTGCTTCTATTGCTCTCCTCATTTAGAAGTCGCTTTGGATAAAAGCGTCTGCAAATGATTTAATGTAAATGTAAAAGTTTGAGAAAGAGAATAAAATATTTTAGGAGCAAGTGGAGGCACCTTCTGTTTTCAAGTGAAGTCTGCAGTAGAGAAGCTTATTCAGATGCAGCCTTCAGAAATCCAGAATCAGAATCAAGCTGTCTAACTTTAGGCACTGGGAGCGTGTCTATGGGCAGCTCACTAGGTTTCTGTGGCATACATGTACTTGAGAATGCCTTTATTTACCCTGGGTAGCCTTGATAATTGGGGTAGGGTGGTCCTTGAGCCTGTGAGGGTCCAGTGGGTGCAACAGGTGGAGGATTAGTGCTGCCGGGACCCATCGGAGAACTGACTGGAGCTGAAGCACTGGCGGCCTGAGGAGTGATACTAGGGGGTGGTGGTCTCGCTGGGGGCTGGGGCTTAGCCTGAGGCTGCTGTGGGTTCTGGGACAGAAATACAAATATTTCCTGCAATCAACAACTTCATCTTTAAGCCTAAAGTATATTTCACTTTTTATGCGTACATTAGCGTGCGGATCGAGTCAAACGCACGGCCTTTCAAAGTATACTCCATTTTAAAGCATGCGCAAACACAGGCTCTCAACATGTGCGCTAGAAAGATTCATCCTTGTCTAGTGTCTGTGATTTTTCTCTCTTAAAGTTATGAGAGATAAAAATGTCTTTGTATTTGTTTAAACTAGTTTTGTGGTAATCTTTTAATCCCCTCACACAAGTGCTTGTCCAACTTGCGTGTCTATTATCAGTCTTCAGTAGTTTTTTGTTGTTCTTGTTCTGTCTCAGTTTCTTTTCCGTCTGTCAGTGGGTCAGTGTTAACACTGTGGACAAACTAACTGGTGCAAATTTAAAGCGCATCCGCATACATTGCACACATGGTTAGAAAAATTGTCATGCGTGTAAAAACCGGAGTATACTTTGGGCTTTAGAAGTCACGAGTCTGGGAACTCACAAACACAGTCCTGGGTGCAGGGGTTGGGCCTCCTGGGACAGGAGCAGGGGTGTTGGACTGGTACGATGGGACGTTGAATGAAGGAGCGCTCGGCTCACGAGCGATGCTCTGCTGCAGCTCCCTGTCAATCAAACACAGGCATAGAGTATGAGCCAATCACAGTCCTTCAGTAAGAAAAAAGGCCTTGATGATTTGTTAGTGTGACATACTTAAGCAGTTCATCCCTCTCAGTTTTGCGAGCGAAGACAATGTCGCTGCACTTATTTTGAAACTTCAGCAGGATTTCTGTCAGATCGTTGTAGAACTGAAAGAAGACAGAGACGGCTGAGTGACATCGTACAGATTGTGTGCATGTGTACAGAACTAATATTAGTGCATGCAATAGTTACTTTAGTGCCCTCTTTGATATTGGAGCTGATCTCGATGTAGCTATCATGGGCCGCAGCAAGCTTCTTTAACACCTCCTCTCTGCTATTAGCCTCAGAGTTGGATTGCTTCAATGCTGAAAACTCCTGGTGAGACACCTGAGACGAGCAGGAAAGCAATTTTAAAACGAAAAATAACCCACCACAGTTGCAGCAGCAGCAACTATTACATTAAATGCTAATTTAAAGTGCACCTATTATGCTTTTGAGTCTCCTAAAATAGGGTTTACATGCATCCAAGGACAAAAAAATTCTCATAATATACATTGCATCTAGGGCTGTCACTTTTGTGAAAAAATCCTGTTCGATTTTTGAGACGTAAATGTTCATTGAATCGATTGTAAAATCGATTGTCCATGTCTAAAGACGTTTCCATTTTCATCACCAAATATAGGCAAATCCACGGACACCTAACAGGCATTAGGACGAACGTAAAGAGGGCGCTTGAGACGCGCACAAGTCAGCAATATTTCTGATGATTTATTGGCGTGAAGTTTCGTGCACAATGACAAACAGGAGCGCAACATTCAGAGATTGAAATTAACACGCTCCAACCCGCCAAATGCAGATAAAAATGAACTTTGGCGGGTAACTCTGTCAAATCACGAGCCAATCTGGCGTGTTTCTATGTTTACTCACTTTCTTAGCTGGGGAAGTTCGTGTAAGCCAAATCTGCGCGGATTTAGCGCAAATACTCAACTCGTGAGTCCTCATGATATATAAGATACAGTGTATAGCGCAGAATCTGCGCATTTCTGGCTTACTTGAACACACACGTCACTGAGCAACAAATAACGGTGCGCTTGTTCACTTGCATTGAAGTTATAGCGAATATTAAAAAGCATTTGGTTAACAGAAAAGACATTGTTATTTTCCGACATCCTACATGTTCTGTGCACTGTATTGATCTGTCCACCTAAAACACATTTTTGGTAAAAAAGAAAAAAAGAAAAAGAAAAAAAAAGGCGGTTAAAATCGATTCCCTATTTTCGTTTTCGATACTTGTGTTGGCTGGTCCAATCGATTGTGCAATCGATTTTCGAACGTAAAGTGACAGCCCTTTGCATCATTACCTCTTGATGAGAGACGAATCACCTATGATTTCCTCAGTGCTTGGAAACACAGTGATACGAACACTAATGATGATGTTGGTTTTACTGTATAAATTCAAGCACATGTCCACATCCTTTAAAAGTGGATTCTCAGTGCAGAAAACAGCGTCTTCTCAACATCACAAACGAACCAAGCTCTTCCAGGCCTGTTACAACTACAGTGTATAAGTGCGGGTCAAATACGTTCCTCGCAGGCAGCCATTTAAGACCATAAGCTTGAATTACTGACAATTAGTTTTAGGCTGTTCAGAATCGGTTCTTTCTTTTGGCAGACTATAACTTCATTTGTCGTGCACTTTGATTTTTGAAACTTCGCACGCCTTGTACATTCACAAACAGCTATATTACACACTAAATGAAAGGGAATATCTGAAAAAGCACAAAAGGGGCACTTTAAGTTGAATGATTCAGATTCATATTTAATCATTATGGTCCTCGATAGAGGAAATTTGTTTTCAAAGACTGTACCAGGAGTGAATGGTACACTCATTTTCATAACGGAGCCTTTGCTGGTCTGATTTGTCATGCGTGAGTGTATGAGTGCACCTGTATCTGTGACAGCAGTTCCTCCTGTCTGCGTAAATTCTGCTGAACACGTTGTGTGTGAGAGCCGTAGCGAGTGTCCAGCTCATTGGTGGTCATGGCCTCCTCGTTAATGGCACCATCTTGAGCGAGTGCGGTAAGGAACTTTGTTGTCAGGTCAAAGGTCACCGCCTTCACCTCTCCCTCCAGAACTTCCCGTTCCCTCTTCACCTCATCCAGCTGTGCCAGCTGAGCTCTCAGCACGTTCACCACCTGCACAGAAGAGCATTTGAGTTTGGTCTGGGTTAAGGCCCGTTCACACCAGGAACGCCAACCATACAGATAACTAGAACCATAACTATATTAGTGTCTACACCAGTGGATGATATCGTTCTGTTTATTCAAAGAGCGCTGCAGTTTTGTCGTCTGCCGCTTCAAATGCTCAAGCTCTTTCAAGTTTCTCTGTGCTGTTATCGAATATAGTGATACATACACACACACACATATATATATATATATATATATATGAAGAGTTTGGTTCCAAAACGCAATAAATCCATTTAGATTAATTTGAGTAAAAATGTGTTTTCTTTACCAAGAAAGTGGAAAACCACTATTTTCTGTTTCAAACTTTCACATAGCATTTGTAGGTCATAATAACAAAAATAAATTAAAATCCAGGTTTTGATTTTCAAAGATTTATTATAAAAACGGATTATTTTCCCCCCCAAAATGCAATAAATCCATAAAAAAAAAAAAAATCAAAATGCAATTAATCCATTGAATAAATATATACGTTTTTTTTCTTCATATTGAAACTGTTGAAAATACACAACAACGTAAGTTTATTAGTATAATATTTTTATTAAGAACTGTAAAGACGATTGAAAACATTTTTCCTCCTCCCGAGTGCCTCATCTTCTTAATCTCCGGATTAAATGATTCGATTTCGATGCCTTATGTTTCTTATCCACCGCAGAAACAACCACAGGTTCATCAATGCCGTCAAAATTATCCATTTTTTTGTTTGTTTGTTGATCGAAAAGTACAAAATATATAAGAAAAACTAGGAAGCCGGGTGTATTTAAGGCGCTGCCGTTACGGTTTACATTGCGTGGAATGGTGCGTTCTGATTGGTTGAGAGCGGATATATCGCATTCTGCAGAGAAGGGAGACTGGCGTTTGTCGCGGTTTGGAAAGAAAAGGAGAAAACATGAAAGAATAACAGGGCGGATATCGCATTTTACTTAAAACTAAACATAGACTTTTCAATACCAACCAGATACAATACTGATTTTTGCAGTAACTAATTTTTTTTTTTAATGGCGTTTATCGCGTTTTGGAACCAAACTCTTCATATACACACATACCTTAACTTATAATATAGTATAGTACCTTAACTTAAATTTATTTCAATTAGTTCCCAAGGCAACATTTATAATTTTCTAACTTTAAGCTTTCATCAACTATTTGTTTTTTTTATATCAATTAAAAAAAAAGTTTTTAAATAATTTTAGTTAATGATAATGGCACTGAGCTCACCTCACTGCCCTGCAGAGTCTTGGCAGGGTTGGCAGACGGTATGGCGGCGCCGATCTCATTCTCTGGCTTGCAGAGCAAAGCAATCATCCCACAATGTTCATTGTAACGCCCTTTCACCACCTGATCAGCCTGCACTGCCTTGTCCAGTATATTGCAAAAATTATTTCCCTCTGCACGGGATAAAAAAAAAGAGAGAGAGAGAGAGAGAGAGAGAGAGAGAGAGAGAGAGAGAGAGAGAGAGAGAGAGAGAGAGAGAGAGAGAGAGAGAGAGAGAGAGAGAGAGAGAGAGAGAGAGAGAGAGAGAGAACCATCATGAGCAAAGCAAGAGGTTCCTGTAGCTCGACTGGTAGAGCATGATGACACTAGCAACACCAAAGTCATGAGCAGGAAACATACAAACTGATAATGTGTTTACCTAGAATGCACTGTAAGACTCATTTGGTAAAAGCATCTGCTAAATGCATAAATGGGGTGGAAGCGTGCATGTACCTGCTCTGAGTGATTTATACAGATCTCCAGAGGGAGTTCTGTTCCAGCGCTGATTGAATTTGCCTCTGAGTTCATTGTCTGTCGTTTCCTCTTCATCTAATATCTTCAAGGACTGTAACACCAACACACAATATTTTTGTTCATGAAACAAATTGGCATGAAGTGCAAGTACATACAGTCAGATGGTGTCATACATACAGTGGGTTCAAGAGTCTAAGACCACTTTTGTAAATATATAATTTTAGGATTTTGAAAAATCAGAATGAAAAAGAAATGATTCTGTGATATTTGCAGGTCACTTGACAAACAATTTAGACAAATTTGTGACACGGATCATGTCAACTCCTTTGTACAGATGGTCAGTGGTTTTTGCTTTCATCGAAGCACAAGATTCTCTTTGGTAATTTTCACTCAAATTGTTATACTGAAAATGTTAATAGGTATTAAATAACATGCCAGTAACAAGTGGTCTCAGTCTCTAGCATATTGTTGTTAATAAAAGGGCATGAAACATATGGTGATTGTACGCATCACCTCATCCAGGATCTCACGGTTCCTCTGCAGAAGTTCAGGGAGATCTCGAATCAGCTGTTCGATGCTCTGCAGGCCTCCTTGCTGAATAACAGCACGACTCTTCTCCAGGATGGACTGAGGGACGGCGTCTCCCGACAGATCTTCTAGTGCAGCCGGCAGATTCAAAGACGCCAACACCCTAACCGATCAACAACAACCAATCAATCACCTCTAAAACCCTTAATAATCCACTCAATCACCTCTAAAACCCTTAATAATCCACTCAATCACCTCTAAAACACTTAATAATCCACTCAATCACCTCTAAAACACTTAATAATCCACTCAATCACCTCTAAAACACTTAATAATCCACTCAATCACCTCTAAAACACTTAATAATCCACTCAATCACCTCTAAAACACTTAATAATCCACTCAATCACCTCTAAAACCCTTAATAATCCACTCAATCACCTCTAAAACACTTAATAATCCACTCAATCACCTCTAAAACACTTAATAATCCACTCAATCACCTCTAAAACCCTTAATAATCCACTCAATCACCTCTAAAACCCTTAATAATCCACTCAATCACCTCTAAAACCCTTAATAATCCACTTAATAATCCACTCAATCACCTCTAAAACACTTAATAATCCACTCAATCACCTCTAAAACCCTTAATAATCCACTCAATCACCTCTAAAACCCTTAATAATCCACTTAATAATCCACTCAATCACCTCTAAAACCCTTAATAATCCACTCAATCACCTCTAAAACCCTTAATAATCCACTCAATCACCTCTAAAACCCTTAATAATCCACTCAATCACCTCTAAAACCCTTAATAATCCACTCAATCACCTCTAAAACACTTAATAATCCACTCAATCACCTCTAAAACCCTTAATAATCCACTCAATCACCTCTAAAACACATAATAATCCACTCAATCACCTCTAAAACACTTAATAATCCACTCAATCACCTCTAAAACCCTTAATAATCCACTCAATCACCTCTAAAACCCTTAATAATCCACTCAATCACCTCTAAAACCCTTAATAATCCACTCAATCACCTCTAAAACACTTAATAATCCACTCAATCACCTCTAAAACCCTTAATAATCCACTCAATCACCTCTAAAACCCTTAATAATCCACTCAATCACCTCTAAAACCCTTAATAATCCACTCAATCACCTCTAAAACCCTTAATAATCCACTTAATAATCCACTCAATCACCTCTAAAACCCTTAATAATCCACTCAATCACCTCTAAAACCCTTAATAATCCACTCAATCACCTCTAAAACACTTAATAATCCACTCAATCACCTCTAAAACCCTTAATAATCCACTCAATCACCTCTAAAACCCTTAATAATCCACTCAATCACCTCTAAAACCCTTAATAATCCACTTAATAATCCACTCAATCACCTCCAATCACCTCTAAAACCCTTAATAATCCACTCAATCACCTCTAAAACCCTTAATAATCCACTCAATCACCTCTAAAACCCTTAATAATCCACTCAATCACCTCTAAAACCCTTAATAATCCACTTAATAATCCACTCAATCACCTCTAAAACCCTTAATAATCCACTCAATCACCTCTAAAACACTTAATAATCCACACAAAACACAGTCTAGATGTGTATAAAAATTATTAATTTGATCAACATTTATACAGCATATTCAGGTTTAACAAAATGCATCATGTGCATTATTTCATTAGTGAATAGTGCCTTAAAACAGAGTGAGAGTCAGGGATGCACACTCATCTGGGGTGAAAAGGTAACAAAGATGCGGGAAGACCACCTTTAAAATATCAGCTTTAAAATGTGGATTTACAGGCGATTTTAGCATGAGAATATAGAGAACTCAACCTTGACTATTTATAGTGGTTTTTTTAACAGAATAAAAAACCTAATTCACTTGTCTCAGGCCACATTCACACTGTTGTTTTTATGGAACCCATTCAACATTGCTAAAAAAAAATCTAAAATACAATATTTTTTTACATGGATAACATGAAATCTTTTTTATGCAATGTTAGCGAGTCATAATAGTGGCCGTTTACTGATAAGCCTTAAAAACTGATAATTTCAGACAAGAGGGTCGGAATGAAGGTTGAAAATAATATTTTTTCCGCATATGTTTTTTTTTGTGTGCAAAAAACTTGATTTACATTATACGTGAACCTCAAGGAACATTAAAATAATTATAAAATCCATGTCAATACCCCTTCAATTAGTTTGCAGTTAAACTTAATGCAAACTGCATGACAACCCACACACACTTAAAAAAACTATCACAGAAATCCCACAAATTACCTATTTTATTTTTACGTTTTATACAAGCTTGCATCCCTGAATAATTCTCAATCTTCATGTTAATGGACTTTTAATGGAGTTTAAATTGACTCGTGTAAGAGAGAATAACTGCACAAACACTGACCCATTGCAGAGATTTGTTGCTTCTCTCATGCTGCCAATCAGTCTGTTGACTGTGTCAGCCTTCCTGGAATTGGCTGCACTCACTGACTGCTGAACTGCCATCGGCACCATCTTCTCAAACAGATCTAAACAAAAAAAGTGCAGTATTTGCATTTCATTGGATTTGATGAAATAATACCCCCCAAAAAAATCAAAACAAAGAGTTGAAGCTCAACTGAATGTCATGTGTGCATCGTTCTGACCTGTGAACTTCTGGCTGAGTGGCATCTGCACTGCAGTTGCCTTGACCAGAGATGCTTTGCCAATGTGCTCCAGGTCTTTGACCTCCGGCACACGGTCATGGTAAATGAAGTCGTTGTCCTTCTTTGCAGCCGTGAGCGCACGACTGATCTTATCTGACAGATCCTTTACGTTAACATACTCGTCGTATCTGGAAGCCGCAGTCTTCACCAGCTCTGTGGCGTGCTGCAAGACACGCACGAGAAACCTCAACGTCAACGTCCAATTAATGTTTATTTATTTATTAGGGCTGTCAAATGATTAATCGCGATTAATCGCATCCAAAATAAAAGTTTGTGTTTACATAATATATGTGGGTGCACTGTGTATAATTATTTTATATATATAAATAAACACACATGCTTGTATATATTTAAGAAATATTTTCATGTATATACTGTATATAGACTTATATATCATTTTTATTATATATAAATATAAATATTTTATATATAAATATTTTTTTTTTCTTAAATATACATGTATGTGTGTGTATTTATATATATACAAAATAATTATACACAGTGCACCCACATATATTATGTAAACACAAACTTTTATTTTGGATGCGATTAATCATTTGACAGCCCTATTATTTATTTAACGCCATATCAGCAGCAATGTATGGAGGGATTATTGGGACAGATTGAAAACTAAAAGTCTAAAACTAAAAGTCTTAAACGAAAACCAAAAGTCTAAGTTTGAAACTAAAAGTCTAAGTCGAAAACTAAAAGTCTAAGTCAAAAATGAATTTGGTATTTAGGATTGGGCATTTGGTATTTAGGATTGGGCATTTGGTATTTAGGATTGGGCATTTGGTATTTAGGATAGGGCATTTCGTATTTAGGATTGGGCATTTGGTCATTTAGCCATTTAGGATTTAGGATTGGGCATTTAGGTGAAACTCAAAAAATTTGAATATCGTGCAAAAGTTCATTTATTTCAGTAATTCAACTTAAAAGGTGAAACTAATATATTATATAGACTCATTATATTTCAAAGTGAGATATTTCAAGCCTTTAATGGTTATAATTTTGATGATTATGGCTTACAGCTTATGAAAACCCCAAATTCAAAGTTAGAATATTGTGAAAAGGTTTTCATAGCTGTAAGCCATAATCATCAAAATTATAACAAATAAAGGCTTGAAATATCTCACTTTGCATGTAATGAGCCTATATAATATATTAGTTTCACCTTTTAAGTTGAATTACTGAAATAAATGAACTTTTACATGATATTCCAATTTTTCAAGTTTCACCTGTATTCATGGCAATCAACATTATTTCAATTGAAAAAATAAATCTCAAAACAGAATAAATAAATCAAGCAGCCAAAAGGTCTGTCGCACACAGAGAAACACACCTGCAGCCGAGCAATCTCCTCTCCGAACTTTTTCTTCTGATTGGCCAAGGCTGACTGGTGCAGCTCGGCGGTGGCCTGCATCATACAGTGCTTGGCGGCGAGGACTGGAAGCACTTCCTGGAAATAAAAATACTGACCAGGGAAAGGCAACCACAGCAATCACAAACGCCACAGCAACCACGAACCAACACCACGGGCAACCACAAACGAGCACAGACACAGCACAGGGCGCAGGAAGAGAAAACAGAACAGCAAATCAGCACGCATCCTTCAGCAAACCCCAACCAAATCCTCACACAACGCTCATGCAGCGTTCACTCACAGATCAGTAAGAGAAGAAACAAAGGCTGGAGGCTTTGGGAGTGTGTGACTGTGTATGCGGGGGTGACTAGCAGTCATACGGGAATTAAAGTAACTCAAATCTATAGACGCACGCATTCATACATTTAAGGGTGCTCCGATTGATCGGGCGCCAAACGTTACCGGCCGACAACCCTTTTAAAGAATTTGATCGGTGGTCTCCATAAAATTAGATGACGCAAAACTCAGCTAAAATTGCTTCACATTCACCGGTCTCGTCTGACATTTCTACCAGTTTTTTTGAAAAAGACAATACATTTGCAATGTCATCGCAACGACAGACGCCCTACAGCAATGGCAGCAATACACTAGAGCTGTGCACTTTTAGTGCATTTCTCTCCTTCACAGCGGTGCGCATTCGACAAGCCCAACTTAATGTCCAAATAAGCTAAATCAAGGATTGTTGTAAAATGCAGTCTACTGTTGCTAAACTGCAAGACGTGCTCGATAATAAAGAGTTTTAAAAACTCAATTAAAGACCCACTCCGATGAAAATAATGTTTTTCTAGGTGTTAACATGTTCTTGTGGCATTTTTCTGATGTTAGAGGACATATCTTGAGAAAAATAAGCTCAAAGTTGTATTTCTGAGTATTTCTACATTCAAATGGCTGTGAATCAGTAGCAGACGCTAAAATGCCGGCTAAAATAGACTGGAGTTGTGACGTAGTAACTCCACTGGGCGTCTCCACACGCGACGTCTTGGAGTGAAATAATGATCGGTGATAACTTTGATTAACTTCGGATAATAATAATTAATGTGTATATAATACTGTTGCCCCACCGGTATTGGCGGTGTAAGCTAGCGGGAGAGACAGAGCTCTCAGCAACGGGCAGGGGGAGGGTCGTCTCCGTGCCAACGGCTCCGCCCACAACGCAGAGGCGAATTGCTAATGAGCTACTGCCGCTCTGCTGAAGCAAAGTCCCAGAAAACGGCACAGGTTTTGTGATTTTGGCTAAAAATGGCATAATCATAATTTAAAGACCACTGGGAATGTTTAAAAATAGCTCAAAATATGATCGGAGTGGGACTTTAAGCCGCAAAGAGACACTGTTCCCCAAGCGGCTTTCTGTGCGCGCGCTCCGAGACGGAGTGGAACGTGGACGAGTGAACTTTGAGCTTTGGGTTAAAACAATATGCCGATTTGGTGAGTATTCACATAAACACAGTCGGTTATGTTTTCAGTGAACTTAAACAGTTGGGAAATAAATCTCTGCTCTTTAGTAGGATTAATCTATATTTTTATTTATACAGTGAAGAGTTAGGGTTGGTTGTTTTACACTTGATTAAACTACTTTCTGTTGATAAAGTTTTTTATTATTATTATTTCACAGGATAGCTGTATTTGTTAAGCTCTAAGCTGTTACTAATCTCCTCTAAGAAAGGGAATTGAATATGTTGCTTGCCAATATATAAAAAGTTGTCAATTCGTGATACTTTCTTATCTTTTAATTTGAATACTTAAAGGAATAGTTGAAAAAAAATGAAATTTGTCATCATTTACTCACCCTCAAGTTGTTTCAAACCTGTATGAATTTCTTTCTTCAGTTGAACACAAAAGCAGATATTTTGAAGAATGTCAGTAACCAGACAGTTTATGGACCCCATTGACTTCCATAGTATTTTTTTTTTTTTCTAAAATGGAAGTCAATGGGGTCCATAAACTGTCTGGTTACTGACATTCTTCAAAATATCTTCCTTTGCGTTCAGCAGAAGAAATTCATACAGGTTTGAAACAACTTGAGGGTAAAAGTTGACAGTTGAAGAGTAAATGAATACAGAATTTTAATTTTTAAGTGAACTATTCCTTTAACATACATTGTTGTTAAAGCTACACTGTGTAACTTTTTTAGTTTATTCTTAGCTAAAAACACTTAGTTCTTTCAAAAATATATGTGCTCATTAATGTATATTTACTTCGTTCAAGTAATAAAGTATTCTCGTGAGTGTATAATATGCCATTGAAAATACATACGGGTAAGGGGTTCTAATGTCGGTCGCCATGTTGCCCCTCCATCTTGAAAGTACATTAGCCAAAGTGGGACATACCCGTTAATTCAAGCTTCGCCTTTCGCGTTTTAACACTCGATGGCACCGTGTCGAATGTCAAGAGGGGGATTGCTTGAGACTGATATATAAAAAACCTGAAAGCCTTTTTGAAAGTCTGTTGCTGATGGAGGATCACTCTTATTCTCGAGGATACGTATCAGTCGCCAAGGAAGCGAAAAAGAGAATTAAGACGGCAATGCAACAGGCAAATCAACAAGACAAAAGTAAATATTGGAGTGGCCTTTCCAAGATGGAAAGAGCTCATGACGAGCAACGATTTTAAAAAGGACGCCGACATTGCCTGCTTTCTTCTCGACAGGTAACGTTAATTAAGCCTATTTGTGTATATTGGAAGTTTTATTGTTGCTTGGCTAATTATATCATGGTGTGCGGTGCATAACGCTAGAACGACATCTAGGATAGGTTTCCTCGCGTCAATAATGAAAAGTAGCAATGATAAAAGTTACTTTACTAAGATTAGCTTGCATTCGTCTGGGAACCTGATAACTGATGTTAGCAATGAAATGGTAAAAAAATAACGAAAACATAAAACTATTATTCATTTTACATAGATGTCATAACCTATATGTTACCTGACAAATTAAATTACTGCAAATTATAATAGTTTTCTAAAATAACCTCATCACTTGAAGGAACACTCATGGACGAGGTCGAGCTGGAAGCCATGTTAATCTTGGACTACATTGGCCACCGTAGGAGTTAAAACGAAATCGGAATTGAGAGGAACAGAAACTAATATTCACTGGATGGTCATATCCGTTTTTCACCGCTAGATGGGGGTAAAAATCACACAGTGTAGCTTTAAGAAAAGTGAAATAACCCCTGTGGGTTTATTTGAAGCCATCTATTTATCATGTAGTATTATTTCTTTCGGTGATCGGTATAGAACGATACTGCATTCAGTGATCCTGATCGGAGCACCCTTACAGACAGTGATTGCTGCATGCAGTTTGTGGGGATCTTTGACTAACGGTCTCTAGTGACCCCTAGTGGACCACTTTAACCACTCATGTGTCTGTCATGTGTGTGTTGGCAGCTGCACATACCTTGGGCAGGTTCTCTTTGTATTGACATTGCTTAAAAGCGTCGCCGTAGTAATCTGCTGCCTGGTTGGCGAGTTTAGCGACGATGGCGTCCTTCATCTTATCTGTGAGTTGAAACAGAGGACAATTAAAATTGTGTCAACTCAAAGCAGAAAAATGCACAGATATAAACACAGACGCACCAGCAGTGGCCTTGAGAACGAAGACCTCCTGTGCCTGGCTGAGCATGATCTGACTGAGCGTGCCCACCGTCTCGGGGGAGATGTCCATGGTGGGCTCTCGATTCAGTGCAGACAGCACAGTGTCCTTTATATGAGCAAATGCACCACTCGCCAGCTGGAAAGAGACGTGAATGCTCGTAACATTTCTCTCTCTCTCGATTGTCTGTGTTGTTGGAGGATTTAAGATCAAACTCAAACCTGGTAGAACTTGGCGGCAGTCTTAAGTCCCTCGTCATTGTCGAGATTCTGCTCAGAAGCAATCTGACTCGCCAGCGCACCCACATTAAACAACACGCACGTCTTCTCATAGCCCACACTTGCCAATGCTGAAACACACAAACAGGATAAACCACACAGTTGTTCTTTTATGCAAACCTTTTCATTCCTTTTTATTAAAAGGGTTCAATTACGCTTTTTTTAAACTTTCTTTAGTGTGTAATGTTGCCGTTTAAGCATGAAAAAGCTCTGCAAAGTTACTAACACAAAGTCACTCAAAGTGAGTTATTTTCTATATCAGTGTCACTGTTTCTGAACTCCCTGAAATGCCTCCATTGTAGTCTTGAGTTTTCTTCCGGGAACGAACACATCACAATATTCCTCATTTAAATAATTCCCGCCCAAAGCATACGCTAAATAAAGGGGCGGGGACTGGTTGAGTTAGTAGTGTGTTGAAACTGGCGGTTCTGGTAAGGAGCGGGGCATTTCCTAAACAAACTGGAAGCTGTTGACCAATCACAACACACTGATCCAGCCGACCAATCAGAGCACATCATGCTTTTCAGAAGGAGGGCCTTCATAGAGACAGGAACTAAACAGTGTTAAAGGGGTCATATAATGGTGCATGCACTTTTACAAGTTGATTGTACTGAAATGTGTGTTGGCAGTGTCTGTACACAACCATCATATAATGATAAAAATCCATCCAGTGGTTATGTTTTAATCTCCTTATATGTTTTCTCCTGCCTCAAATCGAGCCGTTCGACCGTGTGACGTCACACGCTCGGAAGCCCCTCCCACGATTGTTGATTGACAGGAGCGTCTCAACACAGACCCGCCCTCGCGGGTAAGATCAGCTCCATGAGAGAGCTGTCAATCATAGTCTGCGCGGACCGGCGCGGTCATTGTTGATATGCTGGAGCACTGTCTATGAGCAGAATGGCGTCTAAGCGATTGTGGTGTTCTGTTCTTGGGTGTAATAACGAACACAGCAGTCATTTTAATGTTCCTAAATCCGAACCGCTGAAGACGCAGTGGCTGTGTTTGTTTTCGAAGGGAATATTCCCCACGAGCAACGTCAATGCGTTCATGTTTGCGCGAATCATTTCACACCAGACTGCTTTATAGACGAGGAACAGTATAAAGCTGGATTTGCTAAGCTGCTGCTCATGAAAAATGGATCGGTAGCTGCTACCAGATATTTGTGTTCCTGCTGAACCTCCAGAAGAACGGAAGTGAGTGTAACGTTTTATTAAACTTTATATTAATATATTAATCTTTGCAAATCGCTAGCTGCACGCTTCACAATGAATGCGTCTAAGGTTTACACTCAGGGTACATTACGGCATGTTTTCTATGTATGACGTTCTCAATATAATTCATAATCCCACGTTTATACTGAACAACGCGTTATGGTTATTGAGTTACAAATGGTGTACGCCAGAGCTCTGGTGTACGCATAGAACAGAGGGGCGGAGTCAGCAAAGCTCATGATCATTTAAAGTCATATGCACTGAAACGGCGTGCTGAAAACAGAGCTGTTTTTGACCAGGTAAAATAAGTGTTTTCTTACAATACTAATGAGAATTTTTAATTAAAGTATATTACAAACCTTTAATTTAGACCCTAAAGAATCATATTAGCTTGTACAAAAATGGCATTATATGACCCCTTTAAGGTCTGTTCACACCGGGACGAATTTCGCCGACGTTTAACGCCTCGTGACTAAACAAAGTCCGCCAATGTGAGTGTGCACACCGACGCGAAAAACGCCACGCGTAAAAGCGTCATTTTTTAAAAAACGGCTCGGGTTCGTTTTTTTAGTTTGACGCGCCGCGTCAAAAACTATCCGACCAATGAGATTGGCACTTTGCTCACGTGTCTGGAGCTTCTGAATTTACAGTAAAACACAACTTGGGGGCGCTCAAACACAAAACGGTCTTGCAGAGCACACACACGTAACGGCGAAGAAGATATACGCCAAGTAGCGTCTACACCATAGATATCCATAATAAAGGCTAGATGTCTTACGGCGGAGTCTCTATCGTCATCACCGGCGGCCATCTTGTCACAGGCTAGCTTTCTGGCGGGCTCTGTAGTACTGATGTATGGTGAGAACAAATACTCTTATCTTGCTGAAATCTTGACGGATTTTCAAACGGTTTGGTTTCTTACAAACATTATTAACGTGGCTAGATAATTTTGGTTGATTATTTATTTATACACTTATTTTTCATAAGTGTGCAGTGTCATAACTACATCTCTGACGTTTATAACAAACCAAACCGTTTGAAAATCGGTAGAAAATTGAGCAAGTTATGGTTATTTAAAAAGTACATGCACCATTAACACAATGTTACGAGTGAGCGAGCTGCCTGTGACAAGATGGCCGCAAGGTGCTGACGTCGACCTCCATTGGCCAGCAGCGCGGAAGAGACATCTAGCCTTTATTATGGATATCTATGGTCTACACTGCCGGGAAGAAATAAGACGAGGAAGATGCAAGGCAAGATGAATGTAGAGCTGCTGGTCTCGTTGCTGTCGGAACATTAAAAACTATATGACAAACGCGACAGCGACTACAAAAATCTTGATAAAAGAAAATGTTATGGAGTGGTATTGCAGAGCAAATGGGCGCCATCTAATGTCAGGGAATGAATTTGCATGTTCACTCGGCTCATCGTCAGCGAAAATCGCTTGGGTGTGAACACAAAAAACGTGTTGAAAAACGCTGCCGAATAACGCGCACCGATATTCGTCCCGGTGTGTACGAGCCTTTACTAAGTGAGTGACTGGGAAGAGAGGAGCTGCAACAATGGAGAATATGTGAAATGCATGAAAACCTGTTCTAGTAGACCCAAAAACTAAATCAAGACTTTGTAAAAGGGCATTATAGGTCCTCTTTAAGCTTTTTAAGTTAATGGACTTTTAGATTGCACTAAGCATTTCACAATAAAACCAGGGGCCTCTATATTGAAAAAAGGTTCATATTTGAAAAATGAGAGGTAACATGTTGTAAGAAAATATGCAATATTAAATAAAGTGTACAATGGGTCATGTGTAGTAAGAAAGAGCAAGTTAGTCGTGGAGATAACATTATTTATGTGCAAAGTCTGCAAACATCAATAAGCTTTTTATGTTAATAAGGGATCCCAAGCTGTGCTGCCCTTCCTTTTTACTGGATTAGGTGCCTGACTCTATTTCTAATGGGTCCACGGTTTCCTTGAATACGCATGATATAGATATGATATGTATTGATGCATGCTCTAACAGAAACATTAACATATAATTGTTTAAACGCTATATTCAATTTATGTTAAGTGATATCTGAATCTGCCAATAGCTTAAATGTCTTGAAAAGAATTTACCTCTAAGGCACTTTTGCCATGCAATCGAAAGTACAAATTATTTTCACCTGGCATGCATTTGTTTGTGTGCATATGGTGTTTCTGAAGTCACGTACAAAAATACTCACCAAGCTTTACTGATCCTCCAAAAAGGGATCCTTTATCAAAAGCATCTTTCCACGTGAATGTCAGACATAACTGGAAAAAACAAACATTAGTAGTAATATGCTCAAATGACTCATTTAAAAAAAAAAATGTCTGAGATTGTGAATTTATAAGTGATACCTCTGGAAAAGGAAATTTGGGTTCGATTGCACAGAGCTGATCATAATATCTAGAGGGGAGAGACACAATGAGAAAAGAAAGGTTAAAATAGAAAGGCTGGAGAAAAACACTTTCATTTCTGTGGATGGAATTTAAACTACCCTGAAAACAATTTGGTGTAGAAACAATTTATTAAAAAATTGCTAGAATGTTTCACAAATAATTGCAAAGTAACAGCAAGTAATATTGAGTCAAACAGGAAATTTTGAATTAGAAAAACTGAAATTGTATTTTCTTGTTAAAACATACTCCAATAGTCTGTTTTAATTTCAACAGTGCATAATGTCACGAATAGTTTAGCCATGACAGTATTCTCATGTGACCGTGTCAGTCTGAACGCAAGAACCAACTGACTTAGCTGAAGTTACTCAACTTCATTGTTACAGAACTAGCTAGTGACACTTGTCACAATAACATTTCCTTCATGGAAGGAAAGAGGAGCGTTTCCCCACATCTCTGCTCCATTAAAAAATAATATATATATATATATATATATCTACAACCCCTTGCCCCTCGTCGGCACTATTAAAAGAACATGTCTGTGGACTCACGGGGGAATACCTCTTAAGTGTAGTCACGCAAACCAAACACCAGTCTAACTAGGAGCTACAAAGCAGGCCATTCATCTGGATCATTCAGCATGGCTACAAAGCAGCAAACAAAAAACGTATTCCTATAGCAACACATGGCTCATTCACATAACAGTCGGTCCCAGCCAGTACATTACCTCAACTACATTTAACCACAAATTGACATGCAGAACGTAACCACGGACTGGAGAAATAAAGTCTAATTTTAAAGTGTGTTTTTTTTTAGGTCCATTCTCGTGTTACGCAGCACGATTGAGCTTCCGCAAGAGGTTTGTTCTCGCACATCAAGCAGGTTCGGCTTCTGTTTATGTTCGCTGATCAATGTTAAAATGTGAATAAAAGACTAAATTCAATCTGTTCATCATATAAAGCGATAAAGTCTCTTCAGAAAATTTGGACTAAACCACTCAATTCATTTGGATTAGTTTTACAATCTCTTTATGAAGTTTTTGACGCATCAAAGTGGTAGTTGCGTAGCTGTCAATGGAGGGACAGAAAGCTCTCAGATTTCATCAAAAAGATCTTCATTTGTGTTTCGAAGATGAACGAAAGTCTTACGGGTTTTGGAACGACATGAGGGTGAGTAATTACTGACAGAAGTTTCGTTTTTTGGGTGAACTATCTCTTTAATATGAAGACAAGGGGGGTATCCCAGAAAGCAAGGTTAATATTTATAGAAAATGTACCATTGGGAAAAAAAATATAAAACAAATATATGGTAACATGCAACTAACCCTAAACCAACCCCTATTCCTAACCCTAACCCTAAGTAAGTACATGTAGTTAATTATTATTACTCAGTAGTTAAATGTAATATTACACTTGTAACAAGGACACTATACTGTAAGACTGAATGACTTTTCTCCATATTAAAAAAACATTGTACATTTGTCTTACATTACTCAGAGAAGTGAGAGAACTCAAATAAAATCAAAGTAAATTATTTATTTTTGACAACTTCCCAATTAATTTGCAATAAACATTTCAATACACACACCCCCAAAAAGTTATTTTAGGAGTTAAATTATGTGCTGAAACTAAAGCATGAGGCAGCAAATATGATTTTTTTTCTTTCTTACAAATTAACTATTATTTCCTATACTGTAACTGTTCTAACGCTCCATTGATCAACTGCTGGTTTACAGATACAGTATATCTTCCAAAAATAAAAACTGTACGTCACTAACACACCTGTATCCACCCCCGTCATTTCAAATATGACGTAATGGAGTCTCGAGGTCGAAGATTACGGACTCAACTGCTTAAACAACTAGGCGAGTACAATACAAACAGCTCAAAACGCAGTTTCTTCTTTATTTCAGTTATTTGCGTCGAATTATGTATCATTAAAAATTTACAATGAAAGTTTGACGAGGTCAGACTGAATGACACACCTGAGTCACGCAGAACCAGGAAGCCGGTGGCGTATGATAACGTTACATAGGTAGTTGACGCACGCAGGGACTTTTTATATTTAACTTTAAGATTTTGAGGTGAAATTTATATTAACGCGTAAATGTATATTTGAGATGATGTAATTTGTCATCTTTTTTCATGTTTGTCACCATTTTAATAACCTTTTTGGGATAACTAGTTAATTTTTAATGATCACTGGGTGTGACAAATGAATTTTAAAAGTACAAATATTCTTGGTAGGCTCTCAATTAATACAAGTATGTATTATATATATGTAGGGTTTTAGAAAGAGTAGCATATAACACCACATTATGTCAACTTCCCCAAAAAATACTGAAAACCACACATCACGCTAAACAAATATGTGGACTGTAAACAGTAAAACAATTAAACATACTACCAACATGCCATACCAACATGAGCAACAACACCAGTTTACGTTTACCATTTATATGAAGCCAATAAAAACAGATAAGGTCACCAACGGTAGTCATCACTTAGCTAAACTCTTGACGAAACTATTTCTGCTATTTAATGACATAAAAACTGTTTCATTTAGCTAGCTTCGTGTAACTTAACTCACAGCTTCTGATATCCGCTAAAGGATAATAATCAGCACTTCAGCAAATTACATAGATGAATTAACTATCTACGCCATAGGTAGCAGAAATGAACACCCTGAAGTAGTCTTGTCAGGCTCTCACCGAAGCAGGATTTCCAGCGAGCTCTCGTGTTTGTCCAGCGGCCTCCCCAGAGCACTTTTGCGGAGCTTGTTGAGCTCTTCCACGGCACGGACATACTCCGCCTGCTCCTCACCGGGAGGATACGTGGCAGTTACAAATTTCAACAACGGTTTCGCTAAGTCGACCTCTGAGGACTTTTTCAACGGGACAGAAATAAAAGTCGCCATTTAGGCCCGCGGGAACGACACGGTTCTAGTGGAAAATGAGAAGACTGCAGACGGACAAAAACAAAGGCTGAGCACTTCCTGGTTCTCTTGAGTGCGTCATCGCGTCAGATGTACTGTCAAAGTCACGCATGCGCATTCGAGAGCCGTTCCTGCAGTCTCCAGTAGAAGTACTGAGTAATTTTAAATTAAGTACATGTACTTACTAGGGTTAGGGTAGGAGTAGGATTGGTATTTGGTTTAGGGCATGTAATTATGCTTAATTACTATATTAAATACATTAAACATGTGTAACAAGGACACATTAAAATAAAGTGTTACCGACTTGAATCACTTTTAGTAATTTTTATTTAGAATTCACTTAATTGGACAATGTCTCACAAATTAAGAGAAATTCCCAGTTTGATCCACATAGGAATTCACTGGTTCAAGGCTTTAACTATAGGGGAGAGAGTATAAGTTTACACTGACACATCTTACCCCATGACTCATCCATTTAGTCATGGCCTATTACATACAGTTACCTGTAATTCAGAAGCATTGCAAAAGTGATACCTATTTGTTTATTGTAAAACATTTAGGATAAAGTTTATTTTCTACATTGCAAAATGAATTTACCCAACAGGTCTAAAAATACATCTTATATATGTTGGTGAAATACCAATGTATTAAACCATTTTAATTATTTGGCTAAATATTAACCTTAAATTATTAGATTAAGCATTTTTCCCATAATGATAGCTTTGCCTTTGTTCAACAGAAGTTGCAATTGTCTTTTCTTCCATATTGTGACGCATATATCCTAAAGAAACCTTCTCGAACTAGAAAAAAAATCTAGGGCGGGGCTTGATTTTGTCCATGAGAAATTGATTGAATGGTTATGGTTTGCTATTGGTGGATCTCATGTGAGTGACAGGTTGCCCCACCCTCACGCCAGTAAACATCATCATCAGTGATGAGATTTCGCTGCAAGACAGAGAGGAAGTAATTTTAATTAAAGATTACAAGGGCACATGAATTAAAAAAAGATGTGCACAATTATATTAAATACTACAATATTTTCTATTTGATTTCATGGTGATTTTAAATGCATACTATTACAAAATGGCCCGTGTAATAAATGTCTTTTGTTTGCAGACATCCGTAACGTATATAAACAATGTAATGTAATGCGAGTATTATTTTAACCATTAATTTCTCCTTGCCCACAAAAAAAAAGCCATTCAATTTTTAAAGCATTACCCTCTCACTTTCGATTATAGTAAACACTCCAGAGACAACATATGAAAATTATTTTTATTTTGGTACAGGCATTAATTGTGTACATCTCAGCACCCCTATGGAAGAGAGGCTTCTTTAGACAAGACAGTGACGTGAGGGCACCATGATTATCATCACGGAAACACAGAGGACAGTCCGATGATCCACAGCATTTGATCTGAGGAAGAGAACAACGCACCTCTCCATGTGTTCAGACTTTGATCATTTGTTCAACCTGGAAACGTCACACGTACACCAAAAGTCTAAGTGAGCATCCAACGACAGCAAGGTATCAAACGGCGTGACATTTTATTGTGGTTTCGGTTTCAGTGCAGACTTGGCCATTCCTTTTTAAATTTTTTTTTTTTTTTGAGAATTAACATTCTTACAACCATGCTCCTCTATAAAGTGGCAATCATAAGCACAGTACATGCCAAAGCACAGCTGCCCGATACATGACTACTGAGATCGACAGTCAGTCTCTATTCAAGAAAGAAAAAAGTTTTTAAAAAAGAAAATAAAAGAAAGGCTGGCTGGTTTAACTGGAGCAGCTGACTGTAAACCATGAGAAAAGCACCAGTCAACATCATATTCTAGGCCAAAAAGGTACAAATTAAAAGAATGCAAAGGCATTATGGGAAATATAATTTACGGAGGCTTGTGATTGTGCTCGTTTATCAATAATCGTGTTATAATCCGTGCCAGGAGCTACTATAAAGGGCAGTGTTAGTTACCAGGCACAGAAAATATAAAGCACAACCATCAATCTAAAAATCCTACAAATCCCATTATTTAATTCTAAACGTGTGGAACTAGCTGACACTTAATTCATCTGGCTAAGCACAACGTAAATGCTAAGAAACTAACCGAATATAGTCAACAGAGGAAATGATGGCACCAGAAACGATTGGTCTCGAGAGAGGAAATCAGCACTGACGAGAGTAGGATACAGCCAAAACTTCTCACAACCTCATGTTAGTACTCGAACTCAAGGAATTATTTCATCCATATAGACAGACATAAAGACGTCCTGCGCATGCCGAAGTCAGGACACGGTTCCCCACATTTGAACGAGAGGTCGTCACTGTCTACCGAGGGGTTGCGATGGCGTCTGCAGGGCAGGCCGCGAAACGCTTGACAACTCACAGACAAAAGGCCAACAAACTCAGGTAAGTACTGCACGTTCACACCTAGCAAAGTGAGGACAGAGTCTGAGCCGTATCGGCGCCGGATGCTCGGGTTCTTCCACCAATAAGTAAAAGTGGTCACAGTTCTCTTCCACTTCCTTGCGGTTTCCGCTCACCTCCATCCCCTCCCGATTCAACCTTTAAAAACTCACTCGCACACACACACTTAAAAGCCCACCGCTTGCACACACTGGCATCAGTTTAAGTGTTTTCAATATGAAACAATTTACACACTGAAGTCAGATTCTAACAGTTAGGAGGCCCTGTCCAACCCCGGCGATCTCTCCGACGTCTGAGACGTGAAGAACGAGAGAGAGAGAGATAAGGAAAGGAGGAGAGAGGAGGATGGAGGGAACTCGCTCAATGCTCGAGAGCGGCAGTATGAAGCCTTGTGATGTCATCGCACTCTCTGCTTCACGTAAGGCAGATCTACTTCAGAACGAGGTGAAACCCATCACTGGTGTCATCTGAGGAAGAGACAGTCAGAGAGATGATGTGGAGAACAGGAAATGCATCGAGAGGATTTATTTGAAACTTTTTTTGGTGTTATGAGAAAATGTTTCACCTTGTATTGTGCTGACAATGAAACTGCTCTCATCAAGGAAGTTATAAACCACCTGTAAGAGAAAAAAAGAAAAGAGTATCATATATATGAGGACATAATTGAGTTACTAAGATCTTGTTCATGCTACAGTGATCTGATCTGTTTTCCAAACCTGATCTTCAGAACTGACTGATTTTTTTAAGTGATTCAATTACATCAGTTTGTTCAATGTAATCAATATCATTATTGCTATAATAACTACTTTTATATTAAAACATACAACAGTAGCTGTCAATGTTAACAGCTGACATTGGTTTTGTAAAAAAAGAAGTTTTTTTGTTCTTAGCAAAAAAAAAAAAAATTTATAATTAATAAATCATATTTATATGATGTACGTACACTACTGTTCAAAAGTTTGGGATCTTCTTGAGAGAAATTAATACTTTTATTCAGCAAGAACACATTTAATTGATCAAATGCGTCAACAAAAGGCATTTATATTGTTATAAAAAATTACCATTTCAAATAAATGCTGTTCTTTTGAACTTTATATTCACTAAAGATTCCTCAAAAAAACGTATCATGGTTCCCACAAAAATATGAAGCAGCAAAACCGTTTTCAACATTGATAATAATCAGAAATATTTCATGTGACACTGAAGACTGGAGAGCTTGATCTCAGGAATAAATTACATCTTAAAATATATTCAAATAGAAAACAGTTATTTCAAATTGTAATAATATTTCAATGTATTTTAATGTATTTTTGAACAAATAAAGGCAGGCTTGGTGAGCAGAAGAGACTCTTTCAAAAACCATTGACAAATCTAACTGACACCAAACTTTTGGACGGTAGTGCATGTATATTAGACTATATAATATTATATATATATACATATATGCATCACAATCAATTTATATTGCTTCAGTCTGTTTTAACAGTACATGATGTTACCATTCATTAGACAAATCAGTCACATGATGTTTCTCACCGACATCTCCCATTCATGGCAAACGATAACAGCACAAAAAAGCCCACAATGAAGTGTGTTTTATCTGTGGCATGATGCAAAACATTATTCAAATGAGCAGCCATGGTTGGCCAGCTTACACGCGGCACCTGATAACAGGGAAAGAGAAGAGATTGTGTTTGGTGTGTGTTTACCTGGTCACTGAGTAGTATGTGTATCCCTGTAGGCCCCTGTTTGTAGACTTGGTTGATGTGGACCATCGGCAGCGCCAAGACACTGGAGATTTTCTGAGTGAGCTCACAAGCGGTCATCTCCTCAAGGTAAAGCGCATGGTAAACTAAACAAACACAGACACACTTTAAAACAAGACCAATGATGATGGAGGATTGAATATTTCACAGGACAAAGCCTAAATTAAAACATTACATCTGCAGAACCAAAAGCATACGGGAAGAGTTTGACCTAATTCATAAAAGACAAACAGGATTAATCATTTTAGTGAACACTTTATTTTAAGGTGTCCTTGTTATAGTGTAATTTTACATTTAAGTACTGAGTAATATTTATTAACAACATGTACTTATTATAGGGTTAGGGTTCAAATTAGGGTGTGTTTTAGAGTTAGTTGCATGTAATTATGCATTATTACTCTAGTAACTACATGTAACGTGTCACAAGAACACTACAATAAAGTGTTACAGAGTAGAGTTTGGTTGCTTATAATTATGCATAATTAACTGTTATTATAACTATAGTAAATACATGTCCCGTGTAACGAAGACACTGTAAAATAAAGTCTTACCCAACTTTACATTAGGCTGTGATACGATGTGTGATAAAGCAGTAATAAAAGTATTTTTCCAACCAGCAAAACAACCATACACATATTTTAGACTTCGGTGACCTTCTTTTCTTGGTAAATGAGTTTGGGGTCTGACCCGAGAGGTTAAACTACATCAGTTATTAGAAGCGGCTATAGAGAGAACCGTGTCGGGTTTGAGTTGTGGTCGTGTTGTTGTCAATCACATTTATTTATATAGTGCTTTATACAATCCATTATATGTTTATTGTTGCTTGCTGGGTCAAATATCAGTTGTTATGGTTTTGTGCTTTAGAGGGCAGCATGAGGAAGATATTGTTGTTTTTCTCAACGTGGCTTTTGCGGCATCTTTATCTCATAAGCTGCTGTTTAATAGTTTGGGGATGGTAAGATTTTTACATGTTAATGAAAGTTTAAATCACCGATTATGCATTTATTTAATCAAAAATACATTAAAACCATAATATTGTGAAATAGTTTTAGAATTTAAAATAACTTTACCATTTGAATGCATTTTAATTGCATTGCATTTCATTACTCCAGTCTTCAGTGTCACATGATCCTTCAGAAATCACTCTAATATGATATCTGATATGTGCTGCTTAAGAAACAATTCTGATTATCAATATATTATGTCATGCTGCAACATTTTTGTGGAAACGGACTTTTTTCTTTCAGGATTCTTTAAGTTGAATGAATAGAAAGTTCAAAAGAAGAGCATTTTTTTTGTAATTTAATGCATCCTTGCTGCTTAATTAAAAAAGAAAAAATGCTAGTTGGTCTCATGTCTGTCCAACAATTTTCAAACAGTTTAAATACCGTAATATAATTATGCTCAAATTTCTGACTAAAATCCAGTAATCATTAGAATAAGGTTCATTAATATGAATGCCATTTTATGTCACCAATGTAAAAACAAAACCCTGTGAATTTTAAATTTAGTCATTCGGCTTATGGTTTTCACATCATGTGGTTTATAGTGCATCCGGAAACATTTTGGTTCAACAATAATAGATAGTAGTTTTTGAAAGATCATTATGATAGATCAAGCAATTCTGTGTTGCTGAATGATGCTGCACTGCATGTTTGTTGTTGCAAAACGATAGATGCTCCGTGATTGTGCTATGTTAGGAACGCATGTGCAAGTTTCCACGATTGATATTTCTATACCGGGTATGGATGCGCGACTGCTGTGTTCGCCGTTTTTGCTGCGGCCACGTTTCTCCAGCAGAGGGCTCTCGCTCAGGGACGACTCCAGAGACACGTAGACCGTGAGTCTAGGACGCACTGCTCTGTACAGGGACACAAACACACACAATGTGAACAAATCTTCCGTTCACTCTTTCATAAGTGTAAAACAAACACATCAGTTATATTTAACATCACTCTTTTTTTATCCTACCGTGCTTTAAGTGCATTGTAGAGTCTGATTCCATCGGCCGCACCACAAATTTGGACTAAATCGTCACGAGTTAATTTCAGTAGATCAGAACCTAAGATGGGAAAACACCAATTGGTCTCATTATTGACTACTTTTAGTTTAATGTTGTGTCTATTAGGGCTGGGTATGGTCAAAGATTTCCTAGAAAACGTTCTGATTAAGAAATTCTCTATGCCACTAAATTTAGATTCAGTCTGATTTTTTATTTCTCTTCTATGGTCCATTTTACTTACATTTGAAAGAGACTTATTTATACAGGCAGGTGTTTCAGACTGATTCTAACTGGTCACTATTTTTACCCAGCCCTAGTGTAGTTTAACTTTTGCACTAAAAGCTGGTCATGTGCATGTGTAAATACCTGAGAAATGGGTGAAAATGCGAGTGTATGAGTTGAATCTGTTCTTAAGGAGCCACTTCTGTGCGTCTTGTATAGAGGATGTGGGACTCAGAGACTGCAGAAAGTTCAAAGACTGAATTATTTTCATTTAAAGGTGCAATTGCAACTTAAGGTGCAGTTAGAAAAAATATGACATGCAAACAGACTAACCTCCACAGACACGGGGCTCCCAGCATCCCCTTGGTGGTTAGGTGAAGATGACTCACTAAAAACAAAGGTAAAAGCGTTAGACAATGCATAACTGTGGTTCACGGCACACAGAGATGCTGCACGAGTGTCACCTGTCTGGTACTGTGCTGCTAGTAGTGCTGTAGGAGTTTGTGCTGGAGGTGAAGGTCGGTGTAGCTGCTGTGATGGGGTTGACGTACGCATTATCTGGCCATGGAGAACACTGCAGTGGGAGAAGGAGAGATACGTGACAAGTCAAAAGTGAACCTAAATAAAAGTGTTAGTGTATCTCTGATGTCACACTAATGCAAGTTCCCCCGACACAACATTGTTGTAGTCGACTGGTGGTCGTTCATTTAAGCCATTAGTCGCATGTTTATAATATTAATTTATGCAGTGTCGGGTCGGCTGCAAATCAATCAGCTCCCTAGGTAGTGAATCAGTATAGTGTACATGAATTCGAGCACTGGTAAGTACAGTACAGTACAGTACAGTAGGGACCCTGGCTCAATACACATTGCGACACTGATAGTGACATGACAACGTCCTTGTTAAGATTGCGCCGGCGGATGGAGAAAGGGATGAGGGAAACCGCCCAGTAAGGTTTGAGGGTGGTCCCACAATAAATGTGCAAAAAAAAGTTAAATAGGAACTGTACAATATTTACAATATATAACAAGATCAGCTAAATCTAAATCCAAAGATCTGATCTGCGTATACAGTAAGCTCAAACAGCACTTCCCTTTACTATCACTCTGACCTGTTACACACACTAACTTGAATCTGCAGTTCTATGCACTGCATTTGTTTGAACAAATTCAAACAAAAGTACATATTTACAGATACGACAGATGTAATCTTCCAGTACGTCACACGCAACAGATGTGCTGCTCAGATAGTGCAAATACACTGAATAAATGAACCTGGTTTTTAACTGCAAGTGTATTTGTAACATTTATGCCGCTGTTCTCAATAAACGATACGGACCAGCTGAAAATGGTGATGTGATTATTTCTGTTAGTAATGAAAAGATAAACGATTCTGTTATTATACAATATACGCTTTAGTTGATTCATATACCGGTATATAGACACGCAAGAAACATAACCACGTAACTGTACACATAGACTTAATATATAGGATATAATACACAACAACGCCCCGGAATATTAAACACAATACGCTCAAACGCTACAAAGATCCGTCTGTACATGATCATCAGTGTCGGCAAACAGACCGTGTTAACATGGCGTCTGTGTATGTCAAGTCAAGTCAAGTCATCTTCATTTATATAGCGCTTTTAACAATGGAGATTGTTTCAAAGCAGCTTTACAGAGATAAACATACAATTTACGGTCACAGAGACTGTTTTGGCTTTATAGCGATTTTTGAATAGTGTTATTTCCAGCTAAAGTTGGTTTTGATTGATTCACTTCCCGCAAAATTATCATTTGTTATTACATTAGGGGCCACTAAGACGACGGCGTTCTCTCTAAACAGACTTTAAACGCGAACCTGTGACCTGATGGCGTTCACATGCGCATTCAAAATTGATTCTATAGTTAAATTCGTTTGAATATGTGTGCGCAGGTTTGTAATTTCCCAACAAACCATGCCTAAAACTACTTGTCTTGCCTATAAATTTGATACAGAATTTTATTTTATCACTTCGAGGTACGCGAACCGGATTTTCAACAACGCTTTATCTGTAGAGTGGGAAAGGGATCCTCCATAGGGAGAGGATAGTTGACACTTCAGCACTGCATTAGTTTTAGTCCTGCTCCGCTTCACGTTCACATTGCTTTTTCTAACACCAAACCTAAAGATAATGAATCTAAAAGCATAGGGATGTGTATGTGTGTGTGTGTGTACTCAGTCCATGTGTAGTCACAGGAATACACAGTGACAACATCACTACAGCAGAACAGATATTTTTCTGACATTTTTAAATGCTATTTAAAGTACATTATGATAAATAAATACTTTGATTTTTGATATTACCTGCACCATTTCAGCCATAAATTAACTAAAGAATGTAAGCTAGGTGATTACATTTAGTACCTGTCCAGGAATGTATTCTGAAATATAATTACGGGTGTGTTGAGATTGTGAACATATCCCTATGCTTTTAGATTCATTATCTTTAGGTTTGGTGTTAGAAAAAGCACTGTGAACATTAAGTGGACCAGGACTAAAACTAACCAAGCGAAACAGAACTACAAGTGTGAACAAACCCTGTTATTTTCGAAGCTATCGTGTCATGATGCGTATTGAGTTTGCTGACAAGATTTGTTTTGCGCTTTAGCACTTTCGTTAATGGAACAGTAAACATCAATGCTATCTGGTTTTCACGGTGCATTGTGGGACATTGAGGTAGTGGACGTTTAGTGCACTGGAAGGATTTTGCGATTGAGACGGCTCTTAAATGGCCGACTCCTTAATCAGTGCCCTGACTAGTGAACCCTAGGACAACAGAGTGAGCTGCCATGTAAAGTGGCTTACGTTAGGCTACTACATACATGTTTCAAATGGTCAAAGAATGTTTGCACATCACCTTTTCGTGGTCATCCTTTACCATCTCGATATGATCCTACACTTTGGATTTCCTGCCCAACACAATTACCACATGCGTACTGGAGTTTATGGAGTATATTTTTAACTAACGTTTAGTGGACTATCAGTTCTAGACCCGACCCACTGATGAAGAAGACTGATCTACAAACAAATATGGACAAAGGTTTGGAGTCTGGAATGAGTGAACTGAACACAGAAGAGGAGAGTGGGCGCTTACACTTCCTCTCTTGCTTTTGGCGATGGAATCTCCACAGTCTGCAGGAAGTGTCCGCTTGCTAGATTTCTTTAGCTCATGTTCCACAGCCTCCTCAATCACAGGCTCCAATCGAGTCTACGCACACAAGTGAACACATCAGTCAAACAGACACACATGTATATTTGAATCAAGTTAAAGGAGCAAAGTCTTTTTTAAACTAAATACCCCCGGCCTAAAAAAACTTGTTTTGGCGTCCTTGCTACTAGAACAGGAAGTCTAAGAAAAACATTAAAGGGCTCGTCCCTTCTTTTTTTTTTAAACAGCCGATTAATGTGTAAGCCATGAACCGTGATTTGCCTCTTGCTTGTCACAGGAGGTATAAGCGGTATATATTCTTTCTCTAAAAAGTTTAAATCCTATAGAAATGAATAGTATTTAAACTATGTTTAAAATGATGTACTTTGACATTAGGGATGTCACGGTGAGGAAATTCACACACCGGTAAATAAACTGGTATTACCGATAACACCAGGGGGTGGAGTCATCGTCTGTAATTTGCATGCATTAGCGAGCCGCTAATATGCGCGGTATTGAAATCGCTTTTGAATTCGAAGTCGCGATCACGCGGCGGTATTGACCGCACATATTACAAGATAAGATTTGTCAATTACGCTCAGGATCTGTTACGCACCAAATCCTCTGTCCATCGTGCTGTCAGTCATCTCTTCTGACTCTCATCATGTGAAACCTGACTCCTGCTGCGACTCTGCAGCTCGTGCTGTATATGGAGCAGAGCAGACGCTTTCAGTTTAGAATCGTAGTGTCGATTGTCCAACTGAACTAAATTATTTTTATTTCTATAAAAAAGCAAAACGGCAGTGGAGATGGTGTCGGGGTGGGCAAATAGTGTAATCGTTGTACACCGCATAACACTGACTACTGCTGCAAGCCTATTGGACATGGGATGAAGACTCAGCTTATTTTAGGCCTCTGATATTAAACTCGACATAAGGTGATTCCTGCCACATGCTGGGTGTAACATGACCAGCTAAACACTATTCACTTTAGCAAGCCCTCATTATCGGACTAAATTAATCACATGTGACAAACATCTATGAATAGGCCTTTTCTACAATCAGTAGCCGAACACTTTTTTTTTTTTTGCGCGGCTGCATCCACACCAATAGATGCCAGAGTAAAATCCAAGATCACTGTCATTTCATTGTGTAGGAAAACAAGCCAACAAAACGTTACTTAAATATTCTTGCCTCTGACAGAATAGTGGTATCATAAGAGGGCTGATATTTCTCTTTCTCCTGCGGAGTCCTTTTCTCCATCTTCTCTCGGTCCGTTTTTTGTTTTCTGTCTGCTCCCTTTGGCTGTTTATAGCAAGACAAGAGAAACACTTTAGTGCATCCTGAAGACTTATGTCATATTAATGATTAAAAACAAGCTTTTTAACAACATAAGCATTCAGTTTAGTAGAAATAAGTGGGGTATGAATTCAAACCTGAGGTCTTTAACCAAATATACATTTCCTTGCATTTGATGCATGCTTGCATGCATGTGACGTCACCTTAAAGACTTTGATCTGGCAGCTGGCAGAGTGCAGGTGCTCAGTGTATTCTCCGCTTTCATTTTGTTTAAAGGTGTCGATCTGGATCCGGAACGGAACTCCTTTCTCTCCGCCGTGTTTCCGTGGGGTGAACTCTGTACTGATGCAATGGACCTTCAACGAGAGAAGGAAGGAAAGAAAGATAATTAACGTGGAGCACATGATCGCTTCCTGGAGCAGTTTTGAGATTATCCTCGGCATGCATTACACGATTTCTGCACAGATTAGGATGTGCCAGATACGGTTTTAATCAACTGGAATGATATTCATATGTTTGAAACTTGATCAGACGCTTCCAAGGTCAAGAGATAATGTCAGAGTCAGTGGGCCAAATCAGACGCTTTCCAACATGTCTGGGACATTTAGATCATCTCAAACATCCTCACTCTATTGGAAAAACATCTGCATCGCTCCTTTGAGAGTGATGGAGAATTTCTGGCCAATGAGATTGTGCTTTAGGCCTGTTCTATTCATTAACTACACCAAACAGCTGTGGGTATCTTGACGCACCAGTAAATGTCTAACTGCATATTTATGTGCTTATACTTAGTGATATTATACAGGAGCATCTTGCATAAGAAAGACAGAAGCACCATCAAGCAGACAGTGAATGGATATTCAACCAATAGCATTTAATGTCCAGAATATGATGGCAACATTACCGAATATTCCTATCAGTCTAGATATCAATGTCTGAACAGACAACTAAACAAAATGTAATTCACTAGAGGTTCTGAAAAAATGTTAATTGCTGCAGTCTATTTAAAATATTTAAATTTATCTGAATGAATTATCTTTTAAAATCAGTTTGAATGAATGATTCAATGACTCACTTACAAAGACTTCTCATGTTTCATTACTGGATCAGAACTAATCTCTTGAATGAATGGTTCAATGAGACATGCATTTTTAAGAGTCTTTTGTCGCAACCTATTGGCGTAACGATGTAATCGATACAATACTTGAAGCGTCAATGTAATTTACTCTTATTTAATTCGCTACCGTAGACATCAGTGTTTATATCTGAACTATAAACTTTTATCCTAGTACTTCTGTGATCATTTCATAGTGATACTGTGTGGTTGAAAAGACTGTTTGTGAAGCTATTTCATATCTATACATGACAGATCTGAATGTTCGCTGTGATCGTACTTGTCAAAGGTTTGATAGACAAAGCCGAATTGTTGTCATTTAGGAATAAGATTGCATGGGTGTTTGAATCGAGATCATGATCTTTTAATGATTAACCGTGCAGCTCTACCACAGACCTTATTTTAATCAGAAATTGAATAACCCCATTATAAAACCTCAGAGGAAAATCTCGAGGGAACCAGTCTTTTGGGTTTTGACGTTATTCCGGCAGCACAGACAAAATCAAGTCCCTCCTTACATTTTTGTAGTTCGAGAAGCCATTTCATTCGGATATGCGTCACAATGGCGAAGAAAAGACTATCGCAACTTCCGTTTCATGCTGACTTTAACCTTTAAACCACCACAACATGCCAGAGTGTTTGCTTGTGTGTACCTGCACAAACACAGAGGCTCGTTTGGAAAGATCCCACAGGAACTCTGCTGCGTTTAGCTGTGACGTGTGTGTGTTGGGCTCGGTGATGCCAACTGACATGGGGATATCTGTAACAGACACATGACGCACAGTAAAAACTCCCTCTCCTGAGGCTTTATGCTGCTTTGAAACGCTTATCCTGAAACAAACAAAAAACAGATTGAACAAAATGATGACAGCAAACTAATGTAATCACACAACAAGCTCTCACCGATGTCGAGGAGGCGGTCGCCAGGCCGATTCCATTTCCAGCCCTCCAGCTGCTGATGCTCCATGTACTGAAGCCTTCGGTCATGGAAAACCACCCTAACTAAACTCTATAATTCACCCCAAACCAAACACACACAAACACAAAACCATCAGGACAAGCAGCACTCTTAAAGAGCCATACACCACACCAGTCCTTCCTGCACCGCTGGATCTACTGCACCACGGCAAAAGAAAGGAGTTGTGAGCTTTTAGCCTAAATTTGATATAAAACATTGTGTAAACGTCCATTGCATCTTTACTTGCTGCTCTCAAAAACACAAAAACAGCAAGACTTGCGGTCAACTGAGTGAAGGATTCCTCAGACTGATTCAAAACAGTAATTTGTGATGCGATTCATTGGTTGTGATTCAGATTAGATTGGTCATGCTGTACATTTGTTTCTGTACGCGGCAAGCAAAGACAACGCAAAATAAATATGGTCTATTTACTGTTCAAATGTTTGGGGTGAGTAAGATCGCGGTTTTGAAAGAAACTAATATTTTTTTCAGCATTCATGCATCAATTGCATAAATTCATGCATAAATTGTTTACAAATTGACAGTAAAGACATTTATGTTACAACAGATTTCCATTTCAAATAAATGGTGTTCTTTTGAACTTTCAACGTTGATAATCAGAAATGTTTCTTGAGCAGCAAATCATCATATTAGAATGATTTCTGAAGGATCATGTGACACTGAAGACTGGAGTAATGATGCTGACAATTCCTTTGCATCAGGAACAAATTACATTTACTTTAATTAGTAATAATATTTCACAATATTACTGTTTTTACTGTATTTTGATCAAACAAATGGAGCCTTGGCGAGCATAAGAGACTTAGAGACAATAGTGTCTTTTTTTCCAATTCACCTTTTTTACTTAATTGGTTAGCAATTATTAATGGTCATATTTACAGATAACTGGCATCCAGCAACACCATGACACAACTGTGCCAGTGAACAACACTGTTCACAAATAATTGAGTATTTAAATGTATTGCTTCTTCCATACATTTTTGTTGTTGAAATGGTTTATTATTCAATGCAGTATTATAACACAGCCATTCACTTTCAGAGGTTTGTGATCAACCATTTAGACATTAAAAATATAAAACAATAAATCAAACATTTAAGCACAATAAAAACACTTAAATCTAAAAATAATCAGTTTCATATTGGTCATAACATATTGGTTGATCTTTATTTGCATCATTCTGCAAAACACTTTTGTTGTTGTAGTAGACCAAAATAAATTTGATCAAAACTCTCAAACTGAGTTAAATATAATGTTGCTGTCTGGCAGACACCTTATTTTTTTCCATAAATCATTACTATTGGTCGCCCTTTACGTCTGTCTGTGGGTTTAGCAAATATTAAGCCAACTAAAAGTATTGAAAAGAGCTTGTGACTAAACCTCGTAACTCCATTGGATCCTCAAACTGTCAGTCAATCCTCATAACTCCACCCACCTCTATCATGAATGAAGTGCCAAACACATTGTGGAGCGTCTCTGCTTGTTTGCAATGCAAGGGTAAATAAACAACTGGTTGTTTGAATAAGTAAAGCGTTTTCTTTACCCAAGAAACACTATATATATATATATATATATATATATATATATATATATATATATATATAAAGGCTAATGTTTTATGTATTTGATGAGCGGAGAAGAGCATCTTAGTATAGCATTTGTTGTCCAGTCACAGCCAATATTGTCTTCAATAGACTGTGTGAAGCACTTCATCTTTTATAACATGAGATTTTGGTCAAATGACAGGAAAAACTGAGCGTCCACATAGCTACAATAAACCTTATAACCTGTAAGATGATGAAAATGTAATGCGATACACTTACTGCCTCAGATGCAGATGTTCTAATGACGGATAAAACACGCGTGTCTGATCTTTGCTGGTCAAAAACCGCGTAACTCCATTTGAGCTTGATTTCGGTGAAATGTTAATAATACAATGACACGTGCAAGTTTCTGACCATATATAAAGCCACAATATCAACTTTGACAACACAGTGTTTAATTATTTACAAAAATACTGTGCCTTTTCCATTTCCTGAAAAGCATCAGTTTTGGACAGGCTTCCGCCCGGCGACAGCAATTATTTATTTAACCACAGCGCTGTAGATTCACTGGTGCAGGAGACGCCACACTACACGAAACCTCAAGCGCACTGCACTGACAAAACACACATGATCTCTCACCTTCACAGTCTTGTTGAGTTCAGGCATCTCCCCTATTTTCCTGTTATCAAGCATTCGGATCTCATAAGACTGGCCTGCATGGGAGGGGAAAGTGTGTTATTGAAAACATCCTCTGTCTGCGTGTTCTTGCAGGGATAGAGAAAGAAACGACATGCCTTGGTTCAGGTAGGTGAGCGTCTCCTCGTGAAGCTTCACAGCAGGAGAGGTGGCGGCACACAGCACATACTGAAACGGAGGATTCTTGTCAGACTCCACGGGAACGCTAACATCTTCCTGCTTAAAGATGGGCAGAGCCAACACATCACTGAGAAACAAAGACAGACACACAGAGAAACAGAAGTTATGAAACTGTGAATTATGTTGGTTAGGACCACAGACCCTCTTCAGTCAGAATGGAAATGGCTGTCATGGAAACAGGTATATGGGAGCACGCTTTCACCTATAGACACTTTAAAAACCACACAACACATGATCGCTCGTTCACACTTCCGAACCACAAAGAGCAAATGTTCTTATCAAACTACTCTATGCACTACTGTTAAAAACAGTAGGGGGCAGTACAATTTCAACGGTTTACAACATAGACGATGATCAGAAATGTTTCTTGAGCAGCATATCATCATATTAGAATGATTTCTGAAGGATCATGTGACACTGAAGACTGGAGTAATGATGCTGAAAATTCAGCTTTGATCACACGAATAAATGACATTTTAAAATATATTACAATAGAAAAGTGTTCTTTTAAATGGTAATAATATTCCACAATATTGCTGTTTTTTCTGTATTTTTAATTAAATAAATGCAGCCTTGGTGAGCATAAGAGAAGAAACTTCATTCAAAAACATTAAAAAAAATCTTAAAGACCCCAAGAATGTGTGTCACGAAATTAATAACAATTAAAGTGCCCCTATTATGATATTTTAAAGGTTCCTAATTTTGTTTTGGATATACTGGTTGTAGTAGAGTATTAATAAACATCCTCCGAGTAGACATAACTTGGTTGTGCTGAAATGACAACAAGCCAAAGTCAAAAACACTTTCATTTTCTCATAATATACATTGCACTTTACCTCATTTCTCAAAGAGTCTGAAAACGGTTCAAAGATTCAGTCTCTAAACCCCGCCTTTCTGAAAGTCTGCTCTGATTGGTCAGACGGCCCAGTCTGTTGTGATTGGTCGACCGCTTACGGTGTGTGTCAGAAACAAAACGCCCATTACTATGTGAATTTCAGCTCCGGAAGCTTCCTCAGTGCTCGACACACAGTGATATGATATCAACAGGAATGATAGCGTTGGTTTTCCGTATCAATTCCAGCACGAGTTCTCATCCTTTGGAAGAGCATTAAAGTGGATTTGCAGCAAAAACAGCGTCTTCTCAACATGCTGACAATATAACCCAAACTCTTCCAGTCTCGACTACAACTACAGTGTTTGAGGGCGGGGCAAAGTAGACGTCGTTCACGAGCAGCCAATGAAAACCATAAGCTGGCAATATGCAAATTTGTTAGTTCCATTGTTATGTAGGTTTGTAACAGTCGGCAGTTCAGAAACAATTATTTCTTTTAGAAGAAAATAACTTTATTTGTCCTGCACTTTGATCATTAAAACTTTGCAGATCTTTTACATTCACAAAGAGCTAATTACACCCTGTATGAAAGGTAAAATCCAAAAAAGCATAATTAGGGCACTTTAACAATAAACAATTATTATTTTACACCATATTTACTCTGATATTAGGGAGTAAATTAATACTGCCATGACTCTGTGCTCAAATCTTGTCTGGCACACATGTCCTGTATCAGGCCGGAGCAGCGACAGCTAAAGACGCTGAGTCAGTCAGCTGGACATGACGTGATGTTCGTAACAGTGCGCCCGCAGCAGGATCTGCAAGTGTTTTCTGAAACATGAGCAGCTCCACTGTAACATTCTGTTCCACAGCTGCTCATTCCACATGATCGACGGACAGATAATCAGCATCTCACAGCCTCATTCACCTCAGCACCAAAACATCACATTAGCACCCTGTCACTGTACTGGCCTACACACACACACACACAGTGGGAAATCAGAAGCATATCTAACTTGGATATTGAACTCATCTGACCCCGTTCATTGAAAACAGCCATAACGGCAAGTGACTAGGGCTGTCACTTTTGTGAAAAAAATCCTGTTCGATTTTTGAGATATAAGTGTTCATTGAATCGATTGTAAAATCGATTTTCCATGTCTAAAGACGTTTCCATTTTCAACACCAAATATAGGCAAATCCACGGACACCTAACAGGCATTAGGACGAGCGTAAAGAGGGCGCTTGAGACGCGCGTGCACAAGTCAGCAATATTTCTGATGATTTATTGGCGTGAAGTTTTGTGCACAATGACAAACAGGAGCGCAACATTCAGGGATTGAAATGAACACTTATTTAATGAACTTTGTCAGGTAATGCTGTGAAATCACGAGCCAATCTGGCGTGTTTCTATGTTTACTCACTTACTTTGCAGGGGAAGTTTGTGTAAGCCAAATCTATGCGGATTTAGCGCAAATAGAGGGAATGCATTAACGTCACTTCCCCGCCGGAACACGCCCCCCTCAGCGGGACTGAGTGGCAGAAGAGCTGCTGCGTGACTGGAGTTAATAGGGGAAACTGCGTTAACGCGAGTAAAACAAACTATTATCAGTTTAAACTAAAAGTTGGACTCGATATAGTGTTCCTTACAACTTATCAAAGATCCAGTGATCCATGGATATTGACATGCAGCCAGGAATCGTGTTTCCTGACATTTATATGTGCCTGATTTCGACGCCGGGGAAATAAATGAAGACAATTTGCCTGTAAACGTTTTATATAAATGCAATATAGATAGGTCTAAATCTGAGTGATCACTTACATTAATGTTATACTGTTATACTCATCATATCGTCCAGCCCTAAAACTTGTATAGTTTTGTGTCAGTGTTTATTTAAAAACATCCAATTATGCAGAATATAGTCTGTTCTGTAGCTTTTTGCAGTCTGTAAAAATATACAGTACCTCAGATTTCTGGTCAAATCTAGTTGTACAGTCAATCGCAAAGCTCTTTCCCGTTTTAGATGTGTTTTGTGTGATTTTCACGGCGTTCACGCTGAAAACAAATGCTGCCGCTCAGTCTTTTTGCCACTTGTGGGCGTGACCGCATTCACTCCGGCCGACGGTGACGTCATGCGCATACCCTCTATACGCAACTCGTGAGTCCTCATGATATATTAAATACAGCGTATTGTGCGGAATCTGCGCATTTCTGTCTTACTTGAACACACACACACACACACGTCACTACGCAACAAATAACGGCGCGCTCATTCACTTGCATTGAAGTAATAGCGAATATTAAAAAGCATTTGGTTAACAGAAAAGACATTGTTATTTTCCGACATCCTACATGTTCTGTGTGCTGTATTGATCGGTCCACCTAAAAACACATTTTTTGTAAAAAAAAAAAAAAAAAGGCTGTTAAAATCGATATTTTCGTTTTCGAAACTTGTGTTGGTTGGTCCGATCGATTGTGCAATCGATTTTCGAACGTAAAGTGACAGCCCTACAAGTGACATTCCTGTCCATATTTCCATAGTTCAATTGATAATGCTTTAGTTCATTCAAAACTCTTTTAGAATTGTGCATGCAGCTTTCATTACATCATTAACTCAGAAACTAAATATTTCTACTTGCTTTTAAAGATGTCATGCACTAGAACCATTTTAAATGAATTGATTTAATTGTGTAGGTTTAAACCTTTAGCCTAAGTCTGTTGACAGGTTTTGCCTCGACTACCATAAACACTGTCTGGTCGACTCTAATGCCAACAGAGCATAGTGTCGGTCAACTGCAAACTGCAGGGTGCTGGAAGAGCGAGAAACTTGATATCACAGAGGGAGAGAGAGCATGTGAACAGCTTCGTGCTCCAGTCTCACACTACAGCGCTCCCACCAACACCCGACAAAACCTCCACAGAACGTCAACTCCACCATACTCTCTCGACTGGCTCGCACTGAGGCTTTCAGGCACTCGCAGAAGAACGGCGCGCTGCAGGGAAAACGCTGATGTTGCTCTTTCCACCACAACCTCCAGAAGGCTGGCACATCCCAGACGAACTGTTCCATGGAACCTGACCTCGGGCGCAGAATGTCTATTCCTATCACGCAATGACCGCGTTTGTTCAAACTCCTCATGGCCAACTGGGAATAGCGAGAGACTCTAGTGATATGGAAAAGCTACAGATTAAATGTGCTCCAAAACTATCATTCTGCATTATACCCCGATGAAACTGACGTATGCCACTTCCAAAGCTGTGGATGCCGAAGCACCTGACAATAAGTTAATTCGGAATTTTTTTTTTTTTTTTTAGCACAATGATGTGTTGGACAGCTTGATATTTAGTCATATTCAACTGAATGCCTGAAACAATAACACACAGAAAACACAAGATTAAAAGACATTTAATAATGGGATATTTTCCAATCTGTATTATATATATATATATATATATATAAATAAAAGCCAGACAGTAAAGGTGAACCATGTGATTTTAAGCAAATTAGAGCTGTTCAATGACATCAATCAGTAGGACGAACCGGAAAGCTAATTTAAAACGAGTGCAACAGTGTCTGCCTATTTTTTAAGCAATTTTACCCAATAAATTATTGTTCCATAGAGAATTTATTAAAAAAAGTTGTCGTTTGTTTTGGTTATACGCCATGAACCAAATCGACCAGATACAAGGTGGATCACAAACTTTGATTTGAAGCAGAATTTATTTATTTGCAGCTATATTAGAAAATATGTGCTTTAACAGAGGAAAGAAAGATCTACAATCCCATAAAGCACTGCAAATGACAAAATTGAATGGATAAATTATATGTAATAATAATAAATATATATATGAATTATTATATACAATTTATCCATTCAATTTTGTCATTTGCAGTGCTTCATGGGATTGTATTTATTGTATGGGATAATAATTTCTTTTATTTTTATTTTCCAACAAATTATTGATACATACATCATTTAGAGAACTTCATTGTAGTGTTCTTATGGCATGATTTGATTGGTGGTAATTTCTTTGCAGAATCATGGGTAATTGTTGTTAAGCAATTATTTTCAAAAGTTAAAATAATGCAGCCTGATGGCTTCAACAAAAGCATGGGCTAAAACATTGATTAACAGCCTCGTATCTCACAATAGGTCTGTCTTTAACGTTTCATAAGCTAATTTATGTTTAAAATTAATTCCACTTTGGAGAAAATGTATGGGATTTTTACTTCCGGAACCCAACGGTCACACACTATAGACCTCATGCGCCAGAGAAACATCACTGTCGAAGAGTAATTAACTGGTTAAGTGGATTTACTTATTGTAGAGTTAACGAAAGTTATCATGATGTTTGAAGCGGATATCATAACAAATGTCAGCAGACCGGGAAGATTTTAAGATGAGGGGTTCATTCATAAATACCGGTATGCAAGACATTACATTCAAGGGGCGGAGCTACATAAGGTCTATAGGTTCCCTCAGGAATTTTCTTTAGTTATTTATGGTTCGTTTACACAACAGAGTTTTCGAATTAAAACTGAAAACTTTTAATGTGTTTTGGCTAGGGCTGGGCGATATGACCAAAATCTCATATCACGATAGAAGTCATCTCATATCCCGATAACGATATATATCACGATATACTGTAAAACATCAAATAATAGCCCGGGCTTTTATTTTCCCAAATCGCCGAACTGCACCGGCTTGTATTTGAGGCAGGCGTCTATGAGACAGGCCTTTAATTTAGTGTAGGCCTAGAGATAACGAAGATTACGTTTTATTTATAAATGTGTTTAACAAATCCGTTAATCTAAGAATTAGCCTAGGCTACTTTATTATGTCTAAAGGGGGTCGCTCACCGGACGAGAAGCGCGCGCGCCGTGTCTATAGCAACTCGAGGTATCGCACACCGGACGCGCGCTGTCAGTTTATGGCCAGCAAATTGTTATGTTTAAGGACATTATGGAATTAAGATCATGTCTGTACTATGTTATGATAGTACTGTACAATTAAATACAATCGTTGCTTAGTCTGCAGTCTGAACACTTTACCTCAGAGCGTCCGTTAACTGAATGAATTGGGAATATCACCTGAAAATCCGATAACAGCATCAATTTGAATTCAACCAGCTGATTTCTGTAAATGAATGTACAACTAAATGTATGTTGCAGCACAGGGTGAAGTCAGTATATACATAACGATAATTGTACATTTAATATAACCATAGCTTTTAGATTATTGGCAGAATTAAAAAAAAACGAAACGATGTGACAGCCATGGGCTGAACAATACATTACTGGTAATATCCATCGAGCCTATGAACTTGTTGCCCGAAACACATCAACAAGAAAGAATGAAGGCTATACCCTGTAAAACGATCTCCTTCTCTCTCCGGCCTCCGCTAACTCTGCTTGCGCTAACAACTCCGCCCAGATGCGCGCAATCTGCACCACAGAACTGGTTTAAACAGACGATCTGACGGGTTTTAGAAGATTAAATACAAACCGAAACTAAAAAACAGACCAGGCCTCTATTTGAGACTGGCGTTTATTTATCCAAACCACCCTAAAATGGTCAATACAACAAATAGAAAGTTAACCAAACCATCTAGCCCCTCGTTTAGGAACGAGCTCCTCGGTTTGTTCTGGCTGGTTCTTCTCCTGCTCGGAAACACCCGGTTCTGTCACCCCTTCATTCATGCTGTTATTCACGTTTCTGCCTGCATCCCCATGTGGCGTGAAAGATTGCAGTCATCCAAATTTTTGCCGTAAACAATGTTTTTTTGCGACACCACGATATAAACGATATGGCATAATATGAAACGATAGGCTTTTTATATCGTCCATCCGATATATATCGTCATATCGCACAGCCCTAGTTTTGGCCATTCATTTACACAACAAACTTTTGAAAACAATATCGCCATTGTCTCCGTTTTCACAAATTCACGTTTTTGTAGTTTACACAGTGACGTCATGCACATGTGTATTAGGTGTTCAATAGGCTTTATGCCGAGCGTCACGTGACCAAACCGGAAAACAGGTCTCATTGCATCCGCTTGTCAGAGAAAGTGTTAACGGCCGTAAGAACTAACTACGATATCTATGGATTTTTAAGGTAATCAGCTAACCTACTAAGTTCACTTTGTTATTGGTGTTTTATGCTGTTTAAAAATCTAAACGTTAGTGTGAAGAAGAAAAATTAAAAAAACTTTTAAATATCAATCTGCACATGCGAGGGACATTGGTTATGCTCATTTTTGCGTGCTCCTTTTAAGTTATCTTAAGTAAAACCGCAAAAAATTTCATGAAGCACATACAAAAGACCTGAATCGGAAGCGATGTGACCTGTTTTCCGGCTTGGTCACGTGACGCTCGGCATAAAGCCTATCTATTGCCGCGTAGTTTTTTCTTTACAAAGTAACATCGCCAACTACTGGCCTGGCATGAATAATGGAGCGTTTTTAAACGTTTACGCAGAACCATGTGAACAGGGATCATTTTGATAACGTTGTCAGCTGTATGAGAACAACGCAAAGGAAAAACTTTTCGCATTTTAGTACATTCAGGGTTCCTACAGGTTTCTTCAAGTTAAATTCAAGTCTTTTTAAGACCTTTTTAAGATCATTTATATAAAAATTTAATACCTATTTCACATCTCTACCAGCAAAGAAAAACAAAATCCTTGAACTTGTTCATTTATTTTTCAAATGTGGAATGGGTAAAAGATGATAAGCCAAGCAGGTGTGAAAAATAAAAACATTTCAGTAGGCCACAAGAAAGTTTGCCGAACAATGTTAAAGTTTTTTATTAACATTAGCTAGCTACTTATTCCATGCTGGGAATATGGGGAACTGAGAGACCCCTGAACATTAAACATCGAAAATTATAATAATCGTGGTTGACAAATGAAACTTTTGAGGAAAAATACAATACGGAGAAGTTACATACAGCACAATTTTTAAAACCCAGACATCAAAATTCAAGACTTTTTAAGGTATTATTTCCAAATGAATAAATTCAATGCTTTTAAGGCTTTTTAAGACCCCGCGGGAACCCTGTACATTGTTCTCATGTAAATGTGTCCTTAGAATAGCGGCTTTATGACTGTAGACTGAACATTATCACTATAATGATTTTCTTCAAACAGGTTTCCTCAACCACCATGCGCCATTGGTCAGTCAAACAAATAGCCCCGCCCCCAGACTCACGCCATTGGTTAGGCCAGTGTTGTTGCCTTGTGCTGGTACTGAGCAATGATATTTACATTTTTCAGGGAAATAACTGTTGAATGGCTAACTTAGTTGTCTTTGCATATGCAACTGGGATATGATTAATTGATCCAAAGGAAAATTACACACTTCTCTTCCTCGTGTTAAAGTCACATAGCAAAAAATGCTGAGAGAGACAGACTATCTCGAGGATATGACCTTCATCCTAAATATTGTATCAACTGTTTTAGAGTATCCATAGCAGTTCAATGACGTAATCATTAACCGTTTGCTTCTATGCAGTATCATATGACGTAACGGGAGTTCAACGGTCGCCTCGATTTCTTTAACCAGTAAACGTGCGATTCACTAAACGTTTTAACGCTCTTTAAACAACACAAGTGAAGGAATTAACTTTAAAATAATTACACATTTTAACGGTTAATGTCCTATCTCAGAACAGAGTTCAAAGAACACCCTGTTCCAGGAAGTAACACTTACTTCAAGCGCGCTTGTTGTCGTTTTAGCACAACCACGTTATGGCTACTCGGAGGATATTTATTAATACTCTACAACCAGTTTGAAACAAATATCACGTCTAGTTAGCTCTCAAGATGATCATACAGTGTTAGGATGCAACTCGTTGTCTATTGTTTTGAGCTAGCTATAGCTACTCTCATATATATAGGCATTTTTAATACACCAGCTGACAAAAACAATCTCGCGAATTGCCAATTGATGAATAAGGGTATGAACTCATGAATTTTTGCAACCTCTGAACACAAACCGGTTGGAATCCCGAGGTTTGCTACATTTGATGATGCTCTAACCTCATGCTGTACGCGCCAGCTCCGAGCTCCTGGCCGATGCCAGACAAACTGGCATCGAAGTCGTGCACAAGCCCCGACTCGATGGTCGCATCGTCCATCTTCAGCACCCACGCCATGGCGCCCAGATCCTTCTCCTCCGACTCTAACCGGAGCGCCGCCAGCTTCGCCTCGTACACACAGCACCTGCGCGGGGCTCGCGTTGCCGCAGGAGTCGGCTAGTCCCACTAGAGTCGGTTAGGTGGCCACCCGCGGAAGGCTAGCTGTTGAAAGCAGGGCAAACGGCTCTAGCCCTGACTGCCGTGTACCTCGCCATTGCTTCAGTTTCACAGTAACAGAGGCGAGAAATAACAGTCTCGGGAGGAGCTGAGGCGTCGCGAATCGACTCAACACCGTATGATCCGTTTCCAGCTCCCGTATGTTATCCCGTTTGCATCAACACATCATATCTGTATGCGATCTTCCATTATATAAAGCAGGGTGGGAGGACGCTGTTGACTGTCACCGCATTCACACGCAATGTCCGTTGGGCTGGCTGGCAGAGCTCGCGCGCGCTCACCTAACGTTAATCCTAAACGCAGCACGGTGTTTTTACACTCGCTGTCCTCCGAAAGCGCTCCCGTAATTTCATCGTGCTGCTGCAGACCCCGAGGTTTGATCTTTCTTTCGGAAGAGGCCAAAGATCACGACACATCGACACGGCCCTCCGTCTGCCACCATTCAAACGCGAGATTCGCTAGATTCGCTTCAGCCGCAGCAGGGATCCGGGTCAGGAATCTGACAGCCAATCACATTCCTCTGCGAGACGCGCTCAGCCAATCGGCTTCCGACTGTCTGTCGTCATCGTCTCCTGGTTAGAGCTCCGATACAGCTTCCAAACAAAATGTAACCTTTAACTTGCAGCGAATAAATTAAACGACATGTCAGTCACCTGGTGGAAGAAATGCAAACCTGTAGCATATTCGATTTATTTATTAAATTATGTTTTATTATTATAGGATTTAGCTTTTTTGATCAATGAGTAATTTACACATTTAAGTTCAAGACTGAGGTCCATATCAGCATGGCTGTAAAATTACAAAAATATAGATATCGACAGATAATTATTATATATTTTTTGCGTGATATATTCCGCTCCTACCAGGGGCCAGTTGCATAAAGCATAAACATAACCATCATGTTAAGACTGTGCCTTAAAGGGATAGTTCACCCAAAAATGAAAATTCTATCAAGTTTTTCCAAACCTGTATGAATTTCCTCAGCTGAACACAAAAGATGATATTATAAAGAATGCCAGTACACAAACAGTTGTGGGGAACCATGGACTTCCATAGTATTTTTTTTTCATACTATGGAAGTCATGTATACAATCAACTGTCTTGGTTACCAACATTCTTCAAAATATCTTCTTGTTCAGCAGAAGAAAAACTCAAACAGGTTAGGGAGAGTAAATGACAGCACTCTCATTTTTGGGTGAACTATCTTTTTAAGAACTAGTATGACCAATTAGCAGCTAGCTATGGTTAATCAACTTGTCTTTTAGGTATCAAATTAGACCAATATACATTTTTATGTAACTGACTTAAAAATATCTTTAAGAAAAAAAAAAGATTACTAATTTGTAAGACTAGCTGAGGCTTTTGTGGTTGTGGTCTGGACAGGAAGGCACACAGGCCTATCAACTTATATAAATGTATATATATAGTAATATAACATTTTATATGATAAATTAATTGTATATTATTTGAAATTTAACCAAGAAAATATATTCAAATAGAAAACGGTTTGTAAATTGTAATATTTCACAATTGTGTTGTTTTTACTGAAATAAAATCAAATATTTTGATCAAATAAAAACAGCATGTGTGAGCATAAGACTTAAAAAAAGAAAGAAAGAATGATAATACTAACCTATATGATTTTCTTTTTAAAAGCCCATACAATCAAGTTGATATTTTGAAAAAAAGTCTTTTGTTTTTGTCCATACAAAGAAAGTCAAATGTTCGGATTGGTTTCATTATGGACAGAAAGTGGAAACATTCTTCAAAATATCTTCTTTTATGTACAACAGAAGAATGAAAATCATAAAGGTGAGAAAATGGTGACAGTTTGCATTTTTAACCCTTTAATGCATAACTCGCATTTTACCTTTCATACATTTGTTGTATTTAGTTTTTAAGTGACAGAGAAATAAAAAGATAAAAATGAGACAATTAGTTCATTACTGTACATTTTCTTTATTTTAATTTCATCGTTAGCACAGGTCTAGAAATGCAGCGGGAAGAAAGAGAACTTCCTCACGGGGGAGAAAGACCGACACTACAGGAAAGAAGTGACGAGACAGTTGCGGGATTTAGATGCGTAAATACATTTCTACAAATTTCCCATCAGAGAAGAATGACACTATGCTACTTAAAAGAATCCACACACCCTCAGGACGTCACAAGATCTTCTTGAATATTCCTTTGTTAAGGTATATATAGATACATATTGCCTATGTGGTGTGGCCTCGCCGCGATGAGAATCTCAGGTGTGTGTGGCGGCTGATGCGGGGCCTGTTGTACGCAACCAGATAAAAAGGTTCAGTTTAATTCATGACATGCATATAGCCAAGCAAAGTATGCCTTCTAATAGAGCAAGCTGGACCAACCGCTCATTGTTATGAACTGATATGACCATTAATAATCGACAGTGAGCAATTAGGAACGTTAATGACACGTCGCTCAGACCAAGAAGTTTTGAACTTCATCTTAAAAATCTGAGTGTCTCAAAAGCTCTTTGATAAAAAGAAATGATCTCCATGTTGCACAAAATGACACCCACGACTCTCTCTGCCGGGTTTCCGCCCTCCTCCAATGTTTTGCCTCTGGCACACACACTCGTAGACACAATCTTCTCTCATTGACAAGGTGACAAAACTACATCAGACCACCACCCGGTCTCTCAGACACGAACACGGAGCGATGGTGATCCTAGTTGGGAAGAAGCGTTTCAATCCGACTGGAAGGTGATGTGGGGCCGGAAGGAGGGTGTCCAGCAGTGTAGGTGGCATGCGGCTTTGCGTATCTGTATGCAAGCGGGTGTAGGTGTTTGTTTGTGTATGCATGTGAGTTAAAAAGCCAGCTAGGGTCCCCTGCACTAAGAGAGTGCTGTAGTTCTGAACAGTGACGGCACGGCTACAGGCCCTGCCCTCCCAAATCTGAAGACTGGTCACTTCCACTGGAGCCGCTCTGCGCTCGCTTTATGTACAAATTCAACAGTTTCAGCTGGGAAGAGAGAAAATGTGCATGTTATAGATTACTCTATAAAGACAGAGCGATAGTGAGAGTAAGGAGGGGAAAAAAAAAAAACAGACGGAAAGTGCTCACCTTGCTGCCGGACAGCTGGCTGAGGTGAGGTTTCAGATCCTCTCCAATGACAGCATAGACGGCCACAAGGCAAAATACACACGCCTTTCGTACACTGCTCTCAGAGTTATCATAACCCTGCGAATGAGAGAAGATTACAATCAAAAACATGCAGGGAGAAGCTTTAAAATAGCCCAATTATGCTTTCAGATTCACAATTATACAACAGGTTTACATCAAAGACCAAAAACATTTAAATTTTCTCATAATTTACATTGCAGCATCAGCTCTTTTCTCTCAGTGTCTGAAATGGTTCAATCAAGAATTCGGTCTCACTAAACCCCTCCATTCTGAGAGCCTGCTCTGCTCTGATTGGTCAGATGGCTCATCTGTTGTGACTGGTCGACTGCTTACAGAGTGTGTCAGAAACGCTCATAGCTGCGTGCTTTCACTCTGGAAGTTTAGTTTGAAACGGGGCACGGATTGCGTGAAAAATTGCTAATGTGAAAGCAGTGGTGCGGACAGAAGTGCCGTTTACTCTGCTGCGGCATAATAGCACCAAATTTATATAAAACACACTATATATTGAGTTCTGTCATGTGGCGTGCACGTTTGTGATGATGTAAGAGGAACGCAAGTGCACCAGGGAATTAACACCTGTTCACACCAGGAGAGATAACTATATTAGAATCCATGCCAGTGTACAATAAAGTTCTGTTTCTTCTGATTGGCTGCCAATGCTTTATCATTAATCAAATGGTATCTGCAAGGATTTCCAGTCAGGTTTAGATCGTATCATAGTACTGAGACTGCTCTAATTAGAGTTACAAATGATTTGCTCTTATCCAACCGTGGTTGTATCTCTCTATTAGTGTTACTGGATCTTAGTGCTGCATTTTATACTATCGACCACAACATTCTTTTGAATAGACTCAAAAATGACTTTGGCATTAGTGGAATTGCATTGGCATGGTTCAAATCATACTTATCTGACCATTACCAATTTGTAGCAGTAAATGAAGAGGTGTCATATCAATCACATGTTCAGTATGGAGTACCACAAGGCTCAGTACTAGGACCATTGCTTTTCACGCTGTACATGCTACCCTTGGGAGATATCATTAGGAAGCATGACATTAGCTTTCACTGTTACGCTGATGATACTCAGCCCTATACTCTAGAACCTAGAAAACTGTCTAACACTTGATGGCTGCTCTGTCAAGTCTTTGTCGTCAGTTGGGAACCTGGGTGTGCTTTTTGATACCAAACTTTCATTTGAAAGCCACATTTCTAGCATCTGTAAAACTCCATTCTTCCATCTTAAAACTATATCTAAATTATGACATATGCTCTCAATGACAAATGCGAAACAGTTAGTTCATGCGTTCATGACCTCAAGGCTAGTTTATTGTAATGCTCTACTGGGTGGTTGCCCTGTACGCTTAATAAACAAACTCCAGCAGGTCCAAAATGCAGCAGCTAGAGTTTTTACCAGAACCAGAAAGTATAACCATATTAGCCAGGTTCTGTCAACACCTCATTGGCTCCCTATTAAACATTGTATACATTTTAGCTAATTACCTACAAAGCACTAAATGGTTTAGCTCCTCAGTACTTGAGCGAGCAATAAACGCATTACAGTCCTTCACGTCTATTTGCGATCTCAAAATTCTGGACAGTTGATAATAATTAGATTATCAATATCAACTCCAGTCAGTAGATCCTTTTCCTATTTAGCACCCAAAGTCTGGAATAGTCTTCCTAGCCTTGTTCGGGAAGCAGACACACTCTGTCAGTTTAAATCTAGACTGAAAACACATCTCTTTAACCTGGCATACATATAGCACATTATCAGTTTCTATAAATCAAATCAGTTAAATTATTGTTAGGCTGCATGAATTAGGTCAACCGGAACCGGTAACACTTCCTATAACACCCGATGTACTTGCTACATCGTAAGAAGAATGGTATCTACACTAACATTAGCCTGTCCGTCTCATCCCTAACCCGAGGTTACCGTAGTCAGCCGGATCCGGTCCGTATCCAGATCAGATGGTGGACCTTCACCTAGACACGACCAAAACGCAGCCCTGAATGTCAGCAGAGACCGTGTCAACTAGACAATCCCTGTGAAGGCCTCGTCGACACGACAGCCATCGGCACAGATCCTCAGCAGGGATCACAAGAACCAGACAGGTCCTCCGCACAGACCTTATGGCCAGCTTTGGCTCCATACCGGCGTGATGAATCGATCTTCAAGCAAAAGGAACTGGATGAATATTTGAATGCTACCGATCCGGATCTGAATTTTGACTTGTGAAGCAGCCTGAATCATAATGACACCGTGTTCGTTCACTGGCCAGAGGAAAACCTGCCCCCCCGACTGAGCCTGGTTTCTACCAAGGTTTTTTCTCCATTTTGTCACCCGAAAGAGTTTGGGTTCTTGCCACTGTCGCCTCTGCTTAGTTGGGGACACTTAATATTCAACAGTATTATTGATCTGACTGTACTGACACGGTTGTATGAGAACGGAGCTGGATGATGACATAATTTTTTGCTTTATAGATGAAATTAACTAATTTAATAATTGATGATCTTTACAACGGAACTGAATCGACTGACTTCAGCTGCACAGCCAAAACACGTCATTTTCCTGTTATCACTGTAAAGCTGCTTTAAAGGTGCAGTGTGTAACATTTGAGTATTTATTAACAGAAATGCAATATGACATCCATAACTATGTGTTCAGTGGTGTATAAAGAACTTACTTAATAAACCATAATGTTTTTATTACCTTAGAATGAGGCATTTATATCTACATAGGCGCGGGAATCCCCTTCTATGAAGGTCGCCATATTGTGACGTCATGTTTCTACAGTAGCCGAACGCGAACAAACAACGCTACAGAGCGCGTTTCGTCACTACCTTGAAAGAGAAGCCGCAGGAAGCTAGTCATAAACACCGTGAGTAGTGACTTTTCCCTTGTCAGTGGTGTAAATATGTAGTTGGATTGTTTCATGTAACTTAGTTCTTCTCCCTCGCTGTGTTATGGCTTTGCTATGTGGGGATAAATGTGCTGGTTAAGTTCGTGAGACAGCTGATTAGTAGGCTACTCTTGTCATTGACCGTAAAACAGTTACAGGAATCACCAACCCGTCGATCTTGGAAGCATTTTAAGTCGATCGAGTTTCCAAAATCAGAGAAAAAAAAGCCTATTGTGTGTGTAGTAAGTGTGTCTAGGGGATGCGGAGGCGCGCACGCTGTTACAATCACGCCATTTTTGCCGCACGCACCTTTGGGCTCATGCGGACGCGTCGAGTTTAAACAAGGCGCTTTAACCAGCTCAGCCACAGTAACAGCTCATATTAGCCAGCTAAACTTTTACTACCCTGTTAGAAAAAATATATAGTTGCATATTTTCATGTGGTTCTTCTCCCTCGCTGTATTATGGGTTTGCTATGTGGGGAGAATGTGCTGGTTACGTTCGTGAGACAATCAGCTGATTACTATCATTATATTATGTATTAAGACCCTTGATCCTCACCTGAAACTTTATCCATGATGTGGTTTATAATGGACTGTGGTACAGAAACTTGGTTTACGCTGGCTATTCTCTGCTGTCTCAGACGACGATGTTTGTCCCGTTTTAGCCACCGTAGCTTCTTCGAAAGGGAGGGGTGAGCGGTGGGCTGAGCCCTTAGTGTAAACTCGCAACCGAACCGCTAGATGTCGCCAAAAATCACACACTGGACCTTTAAACCAATATTTATTGTACAAAGCACTATATAAATAAAGGTGACTGGACCAGCTGGGGAAAAAATCCTTCTGAAACTATCGATCCTGTGTTATCATTATAGTTGTGGACTTCCTTATTCTTATAGAATTAGAACGATTATTAAAACTTTATAGTTAGTTCCCTGCCATATATAGACACTAGCGTTTAAATGTTTGGGATCGATAAGATTTTTTTTTTTTTTTTTAAAGAGGTCTCTTATGCTCACCAAGGCTGCATTTATTTGATTAAAAAATGCAGTACAAACATACTTTTTTTCAGGATTCTTTTAAAAGAACATAATTTATTTGAAATAGATATAATTTGGAGATTTTCAAATGTCTTTGTCATTTTTGATCAATTTAATGCATCCTTGATGAATGAAAGTATTAATTTCTTTAAAAAAAAAAAAAAACTTTCGAAACGTAGTGTATATAAAGTACAGTATTTACCTGAATGAGCCCAGGGACGATCTCTGGGAGCATTTGAACGAGACCCTCTTTGGGCAGCCGGTCGATGACTTTGGTGAGCATCTTGATGGCAGCCAGGTTGATGGGGTAATCTGCCGACTGGATGATGGGGCATAGCACCTTGATACACTGATCGGGACTTATTGAGGTTGCCAACATAGACGCCCCCTCTTCTGCGGCCCGCACCACCTGATTCAGAGAGAAAAGGACATTTTGTGCCTGAGTTTAGATTTGCGCTTTAGTTTGGGTTGACCGTCTTACGTGCTTCACGTCTGTGTGAATTGTGATTTTGGGGTGAACTATCCCTTTAGGGACGCCTGACCTCTTTGTGTGGGTCTTTATGTGCTTCCAGGGTCTTCATAATGGTGAGTTCCGCATAGTTTTTAAAGCGCCACGGCTGCCTGCTAAGGATTTCCTTTAAAACCCGGAGTGCTAATGCCCGAATGACGTGCTGAGAGAGAAAAATAAAGAACAGCAACTATATTTGGTTGTCCTCATGACTCACATTAGAGTGTGTTTACAGCAGTGAGTGTATGTTTGCGATCACCTCTCCATCCCCAAGTGTTTCCAGGAGCAGCAGGAGGATGGTTTTGAAGTGCTCGTCCCAAACATGCAGTTGTGTTTCTCTGATCAGCCGCATTAGCTCACACAGCGCAGCTTTCCTCTCTTCCACTCGTTCGCTGTGATTCGAGAGCTCCTTTAGGAGCTCAGAAACCACCTCAGACTGGTCCACACCACTGTCTGTAACACCATCAGCAGAAAGGAAGTAAGACACACGGGTTTACATGCATACTAGGGCTGTCAATCTTCCTCTATAATACTATTCGAATTCCATTCCTTGTTTTATTTAATATTCGAATAATATTCGAATATTAAATGCTCAAATTCATCCTATTATTAATATTTACGACATTACTCAGGCTTATGGATCGCCAATGCCACTATAGCATGTGGTTGTTGTTACACGTTCTGTCCACTAGAGGGACATCTAACATTACAATAAACATTTTATTCGTGCTGAATATGGCTGAAGTGCTTCCGATGGTTTTCGGCTAATATCTCCGCGAAAACACCACCAAACATTCTGAAATTTATATCGTTCTTTTCAGTTCGACTAGACGGTTCCAGCGAGTTTGGTGCTCACCGAATCCGTTGAGTATTCGCCAAGATATTTGCGCTTCACGGGCGCTTTTTTACGTCGTTAAACATTTACCATTTTTGACAGTATTGTTATGATGATCAACGTGTATAACGTGCACAATTGTGTTACGATTCAAAAACTTTATTGTTCATCAGACGAAACAAAAGCATTTCATTTGTAAGCCAAGGTGGTGAGAAAGACAAGATTGCATATAAAAAAAAAATATATAAAAATATTTGAATAGTAACTTCAGCATTCGAATAGTATCGATTTTTTTAATATTCGAATTATATTCGAATTTTGGAATTCGTTCCAACAGCCCTAATGCATACACTTGACCAAGCAGTTACAGAAGTGCATTACCATCAGTGAGGCATTCGGCATCCTGGTCTGGATCTTTCAGGCTTTTATTAAAAGGGGAGGAGCTGAAGGAAGAGTCAGAGTAGCTGACTGGCTGGTATTCCCCTTTTGGGCGGGGACTCGACGAGAGGAGTGGCATTGTATTTAGCAGAGATGTCTTGTTATCCAACGCCGTCCGACCAGAGTCCGTGGTTTGATCACAACCCTGTAAAGAGACACATTCACAATACATTCACACATCAGTAATATGCTTTTAGATTTCGGTGCATTTTATAATCTGATTAGACGGCTCTCTGGAATACTTGATTCTAACTGGTCAATATCCACAGCGAAAAATCAAATGGTTTTATATAATGAGTGCTTATCTGTATCACCATTATGCATCTGTATGACCATAGCCCATGGTAAAATACCAGTGCTTTCATATCACTAAAATAGGTTTTAGGTTCCAGTCTTTATGAAGCCCCTCCTTCTAAAAAGCACAATGTGCTCTGATTGGTCGGCTGGACCAGTGTGTTGTGATTGATCAACTGCTTAGAGCACATTTCAGAAATGCCCCGCCCCTTCCCATAACGGCCAGTTTCAACACAGAAAACACTACTAACTAACTCAACCAGTCCCCGCCCCTTTATTCTGGGTATTAATGACTTAAATGAGGAATATTGTGGCGTGTTTGTTCCCGGAAGAAAACTCAAGACTACAATGGAGGCGTTTCAGGGAGTTCAGAAACACTGACACTGATATAGAGAATAACTCTCTTTGGAGGGACTTTGTAACTTTGCACAAACAGCAACATTACATACTAAAGAAAGTGAATGTAAAAAAAAGAGCATAAAAGGCTCTTTTACCTGATCACCACTGACTGACAGTGACAACAACCTCTTTTACTAAATTTGCTTCTCTTACCTCTTCTCCACCATCTCCTTCTCTTTTCCGCGCTGGCTCTGTCATGTCCTCTTGGCTGCGGACGCTGAAGTTCTGGATGGCCTGACTGACTCCTCTTAGGGAGCTGTAGATCTCCTCAGAGTTCATGTTCTCGGTATCGTAATCAAATGCACTGTGAAATGATACACACACATAATTGACATGGAATGTTTAGCTACGCAGAAATGCTGAGCAAACAACTAAATAACCCAAATTACAGGGTTCCCACACCTCGGTTAACTTCAAATTCAAGGACTTTCCATGTCCAATAGCCTCAAATTCAAGGACTTAATGTGGGGACACACTTCGAGTGAGAGCAAGGTTACATCGTGTTACCTTGTAAGATACATTGTTACAGTTTTCATGTGTCAAACACAACTATGCAAAAAAGCTTTTATTTTTTGCATTTATTTTTGGCCATATGAATTTGCATAAAACTGAATAATATTCGGTACATCCTATATTGTATTCCAAAATTCTGTATTCTTTATTAAAAAGAGCTTAGGCTCATGTAACCAGCCGATCTTTGCAATGTTTCACGGTGTGTCTGTGAAACGCTGAGGTTCCATCGTAGTAGTTTTGTGCGCGCGTGAACGTCATGGCAACGTACAACACACAGTACCTCACGCGGGAAACACTTGACGTACCGCGTAAATGCGCATTACTAACAAAAATCAAGCAAGCTATTATGCATAGGCCATGAATTGTTGGCGAAATAACACATTAGCAGACCGGAGAGAATAATATGGAATTTTTTCCAGAAAACTTAAATTTAAAGCAGCACTAAGTAGGAAATCCGTTTTTGTCAAACAGCGACCCCTAGAGTCGCTGTGGAGTACTTGTACTGTGGTGAATAGCACTCACACAGAGATGGCTCGCACTCACGGCCGGATCCCCTCCCCCTGTACACCGGTACCTGTTCAGTAGGATGGACGCTGTAACGAGTGGAAATAAGGTATGGCCCCTTTAAGAGCTGCGCGCGCCCAACACCACATGTATACGGCGCCGGGTTATTTCTGTTTGATGCTCATTTTATCAGATCTGTTTTTTGCCGTAAAGCAATTCGTTACCTCACGAGACCTGATATCACACGATACTTCCTAACAAAGTTGCAAGGGTGGTTTTGCGGCTCACAGGCACCAGGGGGGTGCGAGACGACCACCATTCAACACGAAATCAGTAATATAAACATTACAATGACTCCAAAGCTGTTCGGTTAAGGTAAAAAAAGTTACTTAGTTCACCTTTAAGCACTTTCAAGGACCTGTATCTATGCATGTTTATTTTCAAAAACTTTCCAGGGCCTTGAAATGTTTGTTTTTTTCCAGATTCACAAACTTTCAAGGATTTCAAGGACCCGTGGGAATCCTGATTTTTGGAGTGTCAATGTTTGTAGTTTGAGACCCAGTGGCGTACCTTGGTGAAGGTGTGTTTTGTGATGTGTTGGTAGGGGATGTTAAAGGGCTCGACCAACTAGCTGGTGATCTTGGGGTGTGTCGGGTGAGTGGGCTTCCCATTGTAGCCTGCAAGATTAAAAAAAATCATGTTAGTGCTGACAGAAAAGAGGTTCAAAAGCGGTTCTTAACTTAAAGAGTTTGTTTAATCACCTGGGCTGTGTTGCCTGTGTTTCGTAGGTGGTTCTGCAACAATTTGGTGGCTCCATCCTGAAAGGTTTTAGGTAGTGCAGCAAGAAGCATTGTGAACTCTGGTGTGTTCAGCTGGAACAGCGAGATCAACACCGACTGCGCTGCCTGTAATCAAAGCACATAATCAGACCTTCAAACCAATCAACACCACTAGTGGAGTTCTAACAAACAGATCTCACATTTAAAGCTAAATGTAGAAACATTTGAAATATCATTCATGTAATGAGCACATAATGTCTTGTACCTTTCTGACATCCGAGCTCTTGGGTTCGGTGGTCCACGTAATAATACGAGACACTGCCAGTCTGGTTTCGCTTGAGTTGACAAAATCCTGTGGCTCCATTTGTAGTGTCAGTGTTTCTATGTACTTCAATATGGCCACCTTCACCTGAAACATTATTCTTATGTTACAACTCTGCAACAAAATCATCTAAGGCATATTATGTCATCCAAGACAACAGTAGCATTCACTCCAAAAGCATTTTACCTCGATCAAAATCAATCTTCTCCACATAAAGACCAATCAGAATCAAACATGTTTCCACACATCAACGCTGCAGACCATCCGTTACAGACAAGCACACAGAGTCACTTAATTACAGCTATTCTTAAATCCATGAAATGAAGCAAGACAGCAGGGGGAAGTTGGGACGAGCATGACGGGTGTGATTGGGCACAGCACAGCGTTTCAAAGGCAAAAGGCTTGTGTATTTGTGTTGTGCTCTGCTCTCGTTCACTGACGCCCCCCTCTCTCAAACATCAACCTGCTTCTGTCAAGACTGACTGATCAAGGCAAGAACTAGGCCCTCGGCAAGAACTTTCTCCCGCAGTTTCTACACTACCTTTCAAATGTTTGGGTAATTTAATTTAAAAAAAAAAGTTTTTGAAAACCTTTTGTGCTCAGCAAGCCTGCATTTATTTCATTTGAATCAAAAATAAAGTAGTATTGTTACAAATAGCTTTTTTCTATTTTAATATATTTTAAAGTGTAATTTATTCTTCAGTCACATGATCCTTTAGAAAACATTCTAATATGCCGATTTGCTGCTTAAGAAAGATTTCTTATTATTATCAGTGTTGAAAACAGTTGTGCTGCTTCCTATTTAATGGAAACTGCTACTTTTCAGGATTCTTTGATGAATAGAAATAGTTGCAACATACATTTCTATACTGTCAATTTGATCAATTTATTACATCCATGCTGAATAAAAGAATTAAACTTTTTTATTTTATTTTTTATCCTGAATTACGGGTGGAAATCTGCGTATGAAAGATTCTGTGAGTTACTTATCCCTGTCGGTTAATTCTGAATAAAAGTCGAGCTAGCTTAGCTGAGGGGTTTTAGTTGTGGGAGCTGCGCGTTATAGAATTGCTTCCCCTGTGTCTCACTGACCTGTACTGATTGGTTCCACAATTGGATATTTTCCTGCAGTGTGCAAGCATGCCGTCGCTTTCTGAGGGGAAGCAATTCTATAGCCCCGCCCCCGTACCAGCAACAGCGCCTTCTCCCCGGCTTCAGAGAGAGAGAGGGAGAGGAGCACGTCAATGAAAGGGAGCCCTGACAGACACGCAGATAAGGGGGAGAACACTGGACAGGGTGCGGTAATAAGTCATGCTGCTGAAAAAAGATGCCGAATGTGAGGAAGGTGAAAGGGAGATGGTTTGGTTAGAGGGGAGTTGGGCAGATGTGGTTATGGGATTGGTGTAGGACAGTGTTTCCTACAGGATTTTCTTGTTGCAGCCGGAGACGTCGACACAATTTTTGACAACACTATTTTACAGTGTCCTTGCTACATGTAGTTACTAAAGATATTGATACTATACATTATGAATAATTACATGCAACTAACCCTAAATCAAACCCAAAAGTAAGTACATGTAGTTAATTATTATTACTCAGTACTTAAATGTATAATAACACTGTAACACGGACAGCTTACAATAAAGTGTAACCCAATTTTCCCCCCACATTTTTTTATTCAAATAAAATTAATTAAAGTCTGAAACTAAGATATGCAATTTTTAAATGTTTTTCCCCCCCTCACATTTATAAATGTATTGTCATTTAATGCTCCCTGTTATTATTGTGAATTAAAACAATTAAAAATTATTTTTGGAAATTAAAATAATGCTAAAATAAGATGAAATTGTAACTTGCCGACAAGCTGAAAAAAAAATACGCTTCAATGAAAGCACTAAAACTGAAATAAATAAGTTATATACAAATATATATATATATATATAAAACTACTAATGACAAACGAAAATATAAAATATAAAGGCTAATACAAAATGTTAATAAATACTACTAAAATAACTGAGATGTTAATGTTAATTTTAAGTATTGTAAAAAAAAATAAAAAAAATAAAAGATAAAGACTTTTCAAAAACTTATTCTTACACTGATTTAATGGATTCATTAATAAGAATGGTAACAAATGAGCGATTGGTTTACAAATTCAACAATGTAATAGCAATACAACACAGCTAAAATGGTGGCTCTTCATATTCAGCTGCGGTGCAGGAAACACTGAGGTAGAGGTTGGGGATTCTTATGCAAAACCATGTCCTTGTGGTTTGCATGAGCTTTAATGGAGGGGTAACAACAACAACCTGAGCACATTGAGCCAGCAGCACATGACATCCTGTAGAAACTCCAAAGCAAGCACTTAAGCAAGACCCGACAGACACGTCAGGTTACTTTTACATTCACTGAAAGCAGCATGTTGCAGGACACTGTCAGTCCTAGTCGCCCATCAGTGGCGTAACTATCGGTAAGCAGGGTACGCGGTTGCTTACAGGCCCGGACCAATCAGGGGCCCGCGTGACTGGAAGATATTGATTGACAGCCGGGGCCCCCTATCGAATTTTACTACTTTAGTCTGATCGCATTTTACTTTATCTCGATATTATTTGAATAAATAATGACAAAAACATATTTTACTGATCATTAAATACATGTTTGAAACGAACAATGATGGATTTTGGTGTAATTTGTTTCGAATTGAGACTGGGGAATCCCCGGGTAAACATGCGTATTGCGTCACTCAATTTGCCATACTGTCAATTGAGAATGCCCGTGCGCACCATCTGGATCTTAAGGATTTAATCGACAACTTTGCACAGAGGAAAGCACGGAAAATGCCGCTGTAATGCAAGTGAGCATCTTTGTTATGTCTTTGGACCTAAGCCTATGTGTGTGCAGTCATAGCAGTGAGTAATGTGTTATGGTGTGCCGTCACCAGTGTTTTTTATTTTGTTGTGGTGCGCGTAAGCTACTCCTGAGTGTTGACTTGTTACGCCACTGTCGCCCATCCATACAGTGAGGAGATATAGTGTCACTAAAAAAAACACTTACCTTTAAGTTTGGTGTCTGTGTTTGGTCAACTGTGAATCTCATCAGGATAGTGAACTGCAGATCATTCGGGAAAGATTCTCTGAAGACAGACACAAGAGAAATAACTGAACCATTCTTGAGAGCAGATATCTGTGGACTCTTGATATCAGAGCATTGCAGAAATAATAGCTGACAGGGTTACACTTTATTTCAATAGTCCACTTTAGACATTCTAGTAACTCTGCAACTACATGTCAACTAGCAGTCATTAGAGTATTAGTAGACTGTTAGGTTAGGGTTAGTAGAAAAAGTTGGCATGCAGTTGTAGAGTTACTTATAGTCAGTAAAATGTCTGTTGGGGAGCATCAAGATATTAAGCAGACAGTCTACTAATACTCGAATGACTGCTGGTTGACATGTAGTTGCAAAGTTACTTATAGTTAGTAGAATGTCTAAAGTGGACTATATAAATAAAAGTGTTACAGCTTCCGATTTTTCCATGCAACACACCTTGTGACGTCTAGGGCTCTCTGTACTTTGGCTTGTACTGAGCCGAGCAGGTCCGCTCCCATTTTCTTCAGCAGTTGTGTGAGCAGCACAAACAGCCAGTCCTGCAGATCCTCCTTATGAACCACAATGAAGTCCACAAGTGTCTCCAGAAACATGCTGAACACCTGTGCAAACACCATCAGCAAAATAAACATCAGATCACAACAAAAGTCAAATCAATAAATGAACAAAAACGCACGACCATGTACAAAAGTAATCAGTTTTGATTCATGCACTCATCTTGTTCAGTCAGAGGACAGTCATTGTTCATTTGTTAAAGATAGTTATGGCAAATATTAATGTTGCAATGATTTTTATCCCCAAGTAGGAAAATGTATAAGCAGTGCCAATGTCATGTTCCACCTTCATCTGAAACTGTGATAAGCAAAATATAAAATTCCCAAAACTTAAATTCTAAATAATAATAATAATAAAAAAAAATCTCCAAATGAATAGCAAAACGTAAAGTAACTAAAAGACCCACTTTCTGTATAAAGGCAAATGGAAACGGTCTCTACAGCTATACGATTCTGGATAAATAAATAAAATATATATATATATAAATAAATAAAGATTACAATTCTCCCATGATTCAGGACAGACAACTAAACAAAATAACAATTTACTAGAGGTTGTGACAAAATGTTAATCGCAGCAGACTATTTAAATAATATTAAATTTAAATATTGAATGAATGATTCAATGACAAGTACATTTTTAAGTCAGATGTCGCCACCTACTGGTGTAACAATGTATTTGTCTATCTTTATTTGAATTGTCAAGTTACTTTCCAAAAATGATTTTCTCTATTTTGATTGAACATTCAGATTTAAATGTTCGCTGTGATCGTACTTGTCAAAGGTTTAATAGACATCGTTGTCAAATCGAGATTATGATCTTTTAACGATTAATTGTGCAGCTCTAATGGCCTCCACATACTTATCAATAGTGATATGGGGAAGTAATATAAAATACAGAAATATGGGGAAACTGCATGTTAACAAAAATCCATTGATAGCTTTGGAATATTTGAGAATTCTCTACGTGCTCTGATATATATATATAAAAAAAATCTGTTTGTTTGGAAGAGAATCAAATGATTTTAAATTGCACATTATGATTTAACCACTAGTTTCTTTAGATGATAAAGGCATTACTTAGTTATTTACCTACTTGGGGGGAAAAAATCTGAAGATTTGTCTCTTTAAAAACAAATACATTCTGAAACATCAAACACACAGATTACAGATGAGATATAGATGTTTATAATAGACACTTTTTAGATATACTTGATTAGTTAACAGCAAAGCAACAGATTAATAGCAGGATCAACATCTTTGACATCACATATTCACCATCCTATTTGGTTACTGATTAGTATATTAGTAAAGTAGATTGCCCTGTTAGTGCTCAGTCCCCAAAAACACAGCCAAAAAAACTGAATAAATGCTTTCCAGCTATTTATTAGAGCAGCATCTCGAAGTTTCTGGATATAGATATGGCACTAAAACAAACAAGCAGTAAAATAAAATGAAAAAAAAAAAAAGTGCACAAAAGTTCACCAAACTTACTCTCTACAGTTCCACCACAGGGAAAGGCATGAAAAGAAACAAACACACTGGTGAATTTCCGTAACTCGTGACTGTGGGACCATTTTTGGAACAACATGAAATTAAAAGAAATTCAATTAAAAGGTCCACTATGTAACTTTTGTCATACATCAATCCTTCTTCCAAAAAGTGTTTTTGTCTTAGTCTGATTCACTATGGTAAGCCTGTTATAAGTGTTTATATTTTAGATCTGACTGGATGGTTTTCACAGGAAATTGCATCATGTGTGTCTCGTCAGACCCATAATTTGAGAAAAGTGGCTCCGGCTACTTTGACGCGTGTCTGGTGTGTGTGTATGTGTGTGTGTGTATCTGGTGTGGGAGCGGCAGAGGTTAGTTTCACAATGAGTGAGAAAGGTGACGCAAATCCAATGACGCTGTTAGTGACGATTCTCTCTGACCAATCAGTGATCTGCAGTATTTACACATCACATTTTAGTATCGGTACGGCTCGCTTGGAACCTCAACCGAGGTGTTACTAAAAAAAGTACCAGGTACAGTGGAAAACCCCCAAAAGTGAGCCGTACCATGCAGTGGAAAAGCTCCATTAGAGTTCAGTGTAAAGCATCATCTATTGTGAAGGGTCATTTCATTATGCTTGTTGTAGCGCTGTGCTGGAATTTTTTTTTTAAGGAAGTATCATGTCTAATACTGGGTAAAGCTACAGTAACGTCTTCAGCTAGTCAGCTTGAGATCCTTTCCATCTAAACTGGTTATATCTCTTAAGTCTAGTAGTGAACAGTAGGATAACCATATTCATCCGCAGTCACGAAGAGCCGAAGCACAACCAAAACAATGTTCTTCTGCAAAGTGCATGCAGTTTTGATTTATAACCACTAGAGGGCCAAAAGTTGAATAGTGCACCTTTCTTTAAAATTATAAAATCATTTAATTTTAAAATTTAAACATGTTATTGCACCGTACTATGGAAATTATTTTGAAAAAAAGAAAAGAAAGCAAGAGACAAATAATGCACCCCATTAAATCATGACCATAAATGAACAATATAATCTGGGGAAAAAGGTAAAATATAGAAGCATAAGCATATTTTGTCATTTATATATCCACACAAAAGGATCCAGGGTTTTCCAGACCCTTGAAGCTCTGGAGGCTGTAGAATAGGACATGTTGGACAGGAGTGAGAGAATGACTTTTGTACCTTAAAAGAGGCAGAACTGATACCGGATTCTGCCGTGCCGAAGCCTCTGGGGTCACGCTGCAAATCAGAGAGAGGGGCGGGCCATGAGCCCTGTAATCAGATATATGGGGCGGAGCTACGGGCTACCCGACAAGAGAGAGAATGCCAGAAAGAGGTTCCAGGAAATCGTTATAAGCGAGTGAAAGAGAGACACCTCAAACGCGGGTTAGTCTGTGTGTGTGTAGGACTGGGCTGTCAACGCTGTAGGAATACTGTACCTTTCCTGATGCGTTTAAAGGCTGTGTTTTGCAAAATTAGACTATCCACATTTTATTTTATATATATATATATATATATATATATTTATTTATTAGGGCTGTCAAACGATTAAAATATTTCATTGCGATTAATCGCATTAATGCCATAGTTAACGCGATTAATCGCAATTAATCGCACATTTTTATCTATTCTAAATGTCTCTTGATTTCTTTTTGTCCCGTTATTTTTTTCTCATTTTAATGCTCTTATCAACATGGAAAAGTGGATCGGCTTGCTTTGTGCAAATGTTTTTTATTGAAAACAACACTGGCATATACTGTGTTCAATTTCACACTAACATTCTCACTTGGAGCAAATAATCTCTCACACAATGTAACACTGTCCATCAATAAAAGGGTGAAAGAAATACTGACGAGGTCCTGATATTGACGAGGGGGCGGAGAATTCGCATCAGCTGTGTGTGTGTGTGTGTGTGTGTGTGTGTGTGTGTGTGCTTGGCCATCATCAAGTGGTATTTCAGACTGGACGTGCTGCGATGATGATAGCTCAGTTTACAACGACAAAACACACAGATCACTTTGGTCTCGTAAATGGAACCATTTGGCAACTTTTTAAAAGTAAACTTTCCATTCAGAATCTTATTAGCATCCATTTCGGCGTCTTGCGCTCGTCATCCACTCAAAACATAACGTTAACCTACTATTTGGCCGCCTCGCAAGCCCAAACGAGTGTGTGCGGCATGCCTGTTGTTATGCCGGTCTAGCTAGATCCGCTTGCGCTTTGGTCGACGAAGCAACAAAACGTCCTCACGCGGCGCAAGCCATTGAAATGAATGGGTTTCATAGCGCAGCGCCGCGTCCTGTTGCAAAAGCATGTGAAAAAAACTACAAAGTTTGCTAGGCCAAAAGGACCGTTAATCACGCAATAAAAAAATGAACGCCGTTAATAACGCGTTCAACTGACAGCTTTAATATATATATATTTTTAAAGATGGAATTATGTACATATTAGGGCTGTCAGTTAAACGCGTCATTAACGGCGTTAACGCAAACCCATTTTAACGGCGTTAATTTTTTTATCGCGCGATTAACAGTCTTTTTGGCCTAGCAAACTTTGTAGGTTTTTTTTCACATGCTTTTGCAACAGGACACGGCATGGACGTTTTGAAAGCGCAAGGGATCTAGCTAGACCGGAAACAAAACAACAGGCACGCCGCACACACTTGTTTGGGCTTGCGAGCCGGATGAGCGAGCGCGAATCTCTCTGCTCGCGCGCGGAATATAATCAGTGTTGCCAGATTGGGCGGGTTCCCGCCCAATTGGGCGGTTTTGAATTTGATTGTGCGGGTAAAAAAGGGTTTGGGCGGGTGGTCAAAATTTGGGCTGGTTTGGGATCATTTCGGCGGTTTTCAAACATCTACATTTTAAAGTCTAATTGGTTAAAAAAACTAAACTAAAGTGCATGAAGTCCATAAAATCAGTCATCATGACATTACTGTACACACACGCTCATGCAGGGTCAGCTGGCGTTAGTGTTGACATCACCGACGAGCACGCACTTTTAGCCAATCAGCGATCCGCAGGCAGACGCGATTGAGCGCGAGAAGTTGTAGCTGTATTCAAGTGATCGCTAAGGCAAAGTGACATAGCCTACTATACAAAAGAGTGTACAGTAGTGAGCAACTCTAAAAAACGCACACGTGGAAGGAGATCACTCTATGGTGAATATAACTCTGAGGAGAGCACAGTTGAATGACTTGAATTGAAATCAAATATGGGACGATTCCTGTCCATGTCATATGTGCACACTAGCCTAACCAAACATCTGCAACTTTACACCATCCAGACTGCACTCTACTTGTCCCTGACAGCTTCTGAAAAAGGTTTGAATCAACGATGAATCCGTTTTGACTGCTAAATTATGCGTTATGTTCTGCAATGTGTACTTCCGAGGGTTAAAGTCATCGGTTCATTTCTTGATTGCCGTTTTGACAGTGTCCACCTGGACATTTTAGTCATATTGGCTAATTCTCCTTAATTATTGCCCTGTTTTGATCTGTTTTGCTGGAAAATATATTTGTTTTTTATTTTATTTTATCATCGTTATTTTGTTTTAAGGAGATACAAATTGTGCTTTGAAATCAACCTTAAATGACATGGTAATGAAATTATATCACATTATTTTGGCAGTAAAATTTTGGGCGGTTTTTTCTTGTAGTGGGCGGGTTTTGGTGAGCTTTTGGGCTGGAAATCACCGTCCCAATCTGGCAACACTGAATATAATGTGCCGAGCACGAATCTCTCTGCTCGAGTCGCGCGCTCTCAGATACACGCTGCTCTTGTAAGAATTTTCTCTGGGCTCGCTCAGAGAATATGCCTGCACTTAAAACGTGTTCAGTGCAATCGCGAATCTCTCCTCTTCCCCAGCTAACAGTTTTAGGTTATAAGAACGTTTTCATAACGTTCCCATTAAGTTATAAAAACGTTTTTCTGAATGTTATAGGAACGTTCAAAACGTCCAGTTTAGAGTGGATGACGAGCGCGAGACACCGAAATGGATGCCAATCCAATCCATGATCTGTGTGTTTTGTCGTTGTGAACTGAGCAATCGTCATCGCAGCACGTCCAGTCTGAAATACCACTTGATGGCCAAAAACACACACACACACAGCTGATGCGAATTCTCCACCCCCTCGTCAATATCAGGACCTCGTCAGTATTTCTTTCACCCTTTTATTGATGGACCGTGTTACATTGTGTGAGAGATGATTTGCTCCAAGTAAGAATGTTTTAGTGTGAAATTGAACACAGTATATGCCAATGTTGTTTTCAATAAAAAACATTTGCACAAAGCAAGCCGATCCACTTTTCCATGTTGATAAGAGCATTAAAAAAGAAATCAAGAGACATTTAGAATAGATAAAAATGTGCAATTAAATGCGATTAATCGCGAGTTAACTATGACATTAATGCGATTAATCGCGATTAAATATTTTAATCGTTTGACAGCACTAGTACATATATATAATTTTTTTTCCCTTATGCTAACTTAAACATCAATGCTTATACTGAAATCTATCTATATTGAAAAAATGCTATATCGAACTCTCATGTGTTTTTCTCATGTCTTTCCTAAAGTCCAACGATTTGCATTATATTTTTAAGATCTATTTTTTTGGAATTGTGACAGACCCATGTGTGAGTATGCGTGAGTGCAAGCATGAAAGAGAGAAAAGCTACGGAGGAAGTTTGGGGTTGGCGTTGCGGTGATTGAAAAAGACGAGCTTTAAATTTTTCTGAAATCAGAAATCCACTCAAACCAAACCATGCGATTAGCCACGGTCCTCAACCCGAGAGTTAGTGTACACTGCACATGCCCGAGTGTGTGGATCTGTGAGTCTGTGGCGAGAATATGGGCTGTGGGTGAGGCAGAATCCGATACAGTCAAGCAGTTTTGTGTGACGCAAGAGTTCATGCTGGTTTATGTCCGCAGGAGTGTGTGCTTGCGTGCGTGAATGAAGTGGCATGCGAAGGTACCTTGCTGTGTGGGTCTGCAAACATCCTGGTGAAAATTTCACATAACCTCTTCAGCTCAACACGGCTGAAACCGATAGAAAGAACAAATTAAACAAACTTGCATTGATCATGAGAGAGTTTATTTACATATGAAATAAAAATCGGCCAATTCAGCAAAACTTTAGGAATATGAGAAGCATAAGAATGTGTTTACCTGAGAGTTCGCTGGTTTTTCAGCAACGCCTGCAATCCCATCAGCCCCTCTTTTCTCTCGGACCAGTTGGCAGAGGCACAGCGATTGAGCACTTCGGCCACGTCCTCAGTCTGACGCATATACGTTGGGATACTGCCATTTCGGGAGCTGTACGAACGCTCTGAACACGCGCTGGAGGCGTCGCTATTTGCATCATCATCCGAGTACATCCCATAGGTGTCATACCGCCGCCGAGCTGGTTTCTTCTGCTTCAGAAACATAAAATGATATCCATATGATCATTTTAGGTATGAATTAAACACAGACAACTTGAAGGAAAGACTGAAAACGTAAGTTTAACATCAGCTTTAATGCAGAGAGACAGACAGAAAGCCAGACAGACTAACCTTGCCCCGCATATCTCCTAAAAGCTGGCAGCATTGATAAAGCCAAAAGGTTAAAGTTAAAGCATGATAGACAAGTTAATGACAGACATTTAAGCGCATGATACAATGGTTATGTGAATCTAATGTTAATTTTGTGAGTACAGTTCTTTGCATAAGTTTGATATTTATAGTAAAAAAATAATGTTATGATCAGTACATTTGACATCCTTACACAAGAGCATGTATATACAGCACATAAATGACCATTCAAAAGTTTGGGTTGGTATTGTTTTGGGGTTTTTTTTCATACAAAAAAAAGAAAGTATCTTATGCTTACCAAGGCTGCATTTATTTGATCAAAAATATAGTAAAAAGCACTATTGTGAAATATTATTGTGAAAAAAAATCTTCATTATTCAGTGTCACATGATCCTTAATTTATAAATTACAATATAATAATTTAATATAATATTCTCTGATTAACAGAAGTCCAAAATACAGCATTTATCAATTTAACACATTCTTGCTAAATAAAAGTCATTTCTTTTAAAACAAACTTACTCTCCTCAAACTTTTGAATGATATATATAAACAAAACAAAGATTTATCTTTCTTTAAATGGCTAAACATGAGATTCTGGGTATGTAAATGTCTGAGAAAAAAGCCATGTAAACTTATATGTGAGTGGGGTGTAAGCAGAGTTCCTGTGTGTGACTATGTATAATATATTTACCAGCGCATCTGCCAGGGCTTCTTCCACGTCTGATCCGGTGTTCAGCACTCTCATGGCACTAACTGAAGATGAGAGACGACTGGACTGAGACATACCCAACCCAGAACCTACAACACACATCACACATTTTACACACACATCCACAAATACAAAAAAAAACACCTACATGTCCAAACAAAAAAACGCATGCAGTGATCTTATCAATACTGAGCAATCAGTTCAAATAATGCACCAACAATAAAGACCCTAAGACAAGAGAACCAAAAACAAATGATCACAATATAAAACATTTATGAAAAATAACCACAAATGCCCAAACAACAACAACAAACAATTCCAAAAATAAGGACACGTAGAAAAAAACTTGGGTTAAATTCTGGAAAAATCATAAGTGACACTGAAAGGTTTTCCACGTGAATCTACTTGAATACAGTTGTTATCGAGGTAATGGTTGGAACGGTTGTTATGACTAAAACTAAACTTAAAGCATGCAGGTCCGATGGAGGCTAAACTCAAAGAAGCAGAAGGATGTGATGAAAAACTAAAAGTCAAAAAGTGACAATGGCTTAAAAAAAAAAAGTTTTTGAAAAGAGTCCTGTGCCGCTGAGGTGACAGTTCACCTGCTGCCCCGAAGGCATCTGGGGCATGAAGAGCACCAGTTGAGCGCGAATAATGCCGGGATGCTGCAACACACACACAAGAATGCAAACAAGCACACACGCGTAAATAACCAGGCCAGTGTTCGAGCTCACCAGAGAAACTCCCAATTAGCAGTAAAGTGAGAACGTCCCATCACCAAACACACACATGCCCTGCTGTGACACACAATTTCACACACTTCAAGTGTCAGTGCTGAAGGATATTAGTCCAGTTCTGCATTACAGCAAGAATATTTTCACACTTTCATCAAGTAAGGTAAAGTAAATTTTAAATGTGTCATACCTAACATCAAAAATATTGCTGGAAGCAGACAGTCTCTATCTTAAATGTTCTTATGAAACTTGTGCCACTCAAAATAATTGTGCAATGAAAATGTTGATTCTTAAAAAAACAAAACAAAGAAACAATCATAAAAGACATCACCTGTGATGTAGAAGTATGTATAAAGTATAATTACGCATTATTGGTACACCGAGGACTACGGCTATTTGTCAGAAAGCTTGCACATATTTATGTAACTATCAAACTTGGTGATTTATACTTATGTTATTGACAAACAATTTGTCTTCCTCATGACATTTTTGTGCAAAACATGACATTCAACAAGAGATAAAAACAAAGTATTGTAGGTACTGATGAGGAATGTACATTAAAAAATATAAACTGTGAATTTTAATTGCATGTTTACTATTAGGGTTATTCCTAATAATTCCTGTCTGAGGTTTTACCTTTACGATAATTTTTCTCAGGTGTGCTGCATTTACAGACCATCTCAGACAAAGCTTGTGTCAGCATCCATCAGTAATGTTCACCATGTAAGATGAGGTGAAAAAAAAAAAAAACAAGGCCAGGAGAAAACTGCTTCCTGACCAGGCTGAACCATGTGAGGGATTTATAACCCCAAAGATGATCTTAATACGATGTGCGCCAGCAGTGCAGCACAAACATTTGTGTTTGGCAGCTGCAAAAATTTTGAAGCAAACTGAGTCCAGCAAAGAGCAAAATGTGCAAAAGCTTGACTTCCAGTTTCAAATGAAGCAAAAGAGGACATATCACTTTTCATTTTTCAATATGGCATGATCTTGCCTAATCGTTTATGCCCCTGCTGTGTTGAAGCTGATTGGTCCTGGTAGATGAAATGGTTGCCGTGGTTACTCACCGAGCGGCGTGAAGGAGCGCACAGGGCTGGTGTCTCTGCTGCTCTCTCGACTGGCCTCACGACTGCAGCCCTGACTCACGCTAGGCCGTGGTATACGACTACCCCTCGCTGACCCACCCCCAAGAGAAAACACCAAGAAAAGAGCAGAGAGAAAAAAAGATAAAGAAGAACAGAGACATTGGAGGGTATAACAGACAAGACAAAGCAGGAGAAATATAGAAGGAATAGCCATAACAATTACATGGAGTATTGTTAAGCACTGAAATGACAATGGAGTTTGAACTTTTTGAGAGAAAAAAATAAAAAGAGGTCCCAAAACAGAGCCTTGAGGAACCTCCCATAAAATAGGCAGGAAGACAACACAAAATAAACTCAATATTTGTACAAATTTCTAGAGTCCATGCACAAAATCCACATTAAAGGAATAGATTAGAAATGAGCAGACATTCACTGACAGGACGAACAATTAAAAGGTTAGGAATTAAAGGGTGAATGTTATTAAATGGGAGGTGGCAGGTCTGGATGTTTGCTTTTATATCCTGTCTCTTAACCAATGTTCAACGTTCATCTGCATTCATGAGATGGACTTTACACATTCGTTTTGCAAAGATCAGCATCAAGCTGTGGCGTTTAACATCACAGCAGACAAGGGAAGATCCAGCAGGTTAATGAGACGGCAGGTTCTGCTTTCCCAAAGCAGTGTGTTACACGCAAAACAGCACAACCTTCAGCATTAAACACCATTAGGATGACAGCCCCAGCTTAGACAGGCAGATGGATTATCATTATGGGATGGCTGGCAGAGACCAAGGCAAAAAAAAAAAAAAGTCATACCTCCTTTTGATCCATTGTAGATGTGGCTGATGTTTGAAGGAGCTTTGATTGAAAGAAAACATTTGAGTTTTGGTAAGAACACTGTCACCCGTTTACGTGAAGGCCTACGGAAGTCTTTATGATCTTATGTGCCAACAGATTCAATGGACACTCACTGATAAAGAAGGTATTTTATTCATCAGACAGAAGAGTTTCTCACGGTCACAGACAGAAACGAGTGCTTACCAACAGACAGGCGTGTGGGGCTGGAGTCTCGACTGCAGCCCTGACTGCGAGGGATCCTGCTGCGACGGTGGGAGCCTGGAGCCGCGCTCACACGCTGAGCTCCCGTACTGAGCGTGCTCAGAGCCGTACTGGTCAAAACCCGGCCTGGGGAACCCGAGCGAGAACCCGCTGTAAATATACAGAAAATGAAAAGACAAAAGAACTTGTGAGACTGACAGACAACTAAATGCATACACAAAAAGCTTTATATATAATCAGGGCTTGACATTAAAACTGGTCTTGGATTTTAGCAGTGGCGTGACAGTCCTACTAGCATTCATTTTATATAATATTCATTTTTCACTTTAAAAAGGCATCTGAAATAATAAACTACGTGCAATCTAGTGTTGACAAAAATGCATATCGATAATGAAATATCTGAAACTCTTCTGCAGGATACACAATACCAGCTGCGCGTTCTCGCTCTCTCATCTCTCCGACAGTGAGTTGACACGCCTTTACTCACTTGTTTCATTTGCTCCGGATGAATCTTGTTGGTGTTAGTGCTTGAATTTTTCGGTGTGGGATATTGAGCATAATTTTATTAAAGGAACACTCCGACTTTTGGGGACTTTAGCCTATTCAACTTATCCCCCAGAGTTAGATAAGTCCATACATACCTTTTTCATCTCCGTGCGTGCTGTAACTCTATCTGACGCACCCACCGCTAGCCTAGCTTAGCACAAAGACTGGATGTAAATGGTTGCAGCTAGCATACTAATCCAAATAAGTGACAAAATAACGCAAACATTTTCCTATTTACATGTTGTGATTTGTATAGTCACAGAGTGTACAAAAAACAAAGTCACATGAGACACAGACATATTTTAACCATATAAATACTAGGGGTGGAACGGTACATGTATTCGTATTGAACCGAAACGGTACGGGCGTCACGGTTCGGTGCACGAATTTGCACGCAGAATACACGGTACAAATAAAAAAAACCTCTTAAATAGCGATGAATTTCGCTCTATTCGCTTTTGGTGTGACTGTGAACGCAGCAATGAACAGGCTGCGATCAAGATTGCAATGCAGGAGTGTGTGTGTGTGTCTGTGTGCGCGAGAGAGAGAGAGAGAGGCGCGCTGAACAGTGTGTGTGTGTGCGAGAGAGAGAGAGGCGCGATCGAACAGTGTGTGTGTGTGTGTGTGTGCGCGCGCGTGCGAGAAAGAGAGGCGCGGTGTGTGTGTGTGTGTTCGCGCGCGCGAGAGAGAGAGGCGCGGGCGCGAATCGCGCGATGAACAGTGTGTGTGTGCAGGGGCGTCATGCAAGCCAAAATTCTGGGGGGGGCACAATCTGAGACGTTGCAATTGTTTTCTGACGGGTGATATGGATCATGTTAGGAGGGGTCAGGGGGTTTCTCCCCCTGAAATTCTTTTAATTCTGGCTGCGAAACATACTATTTCAATGCAGTTTGGGAGGGACAGAAATACCTTAACGGAGCTAGCAGCAACCCTCCTCTATCTGAGGACTAAGTTAAAGTATATGTGTATCTTATATGTGCATTATAAGATGTTTTGAAGGCCAAAAAAACTGGATACAAACAGCTTTAAAACCATGTCACGCAGCTGATTATTTTTCTCTCATCTCCATCACACTTTTTCTCTTTGTTTTTCTCTTGCCCTGTCTCTTACCCTCCTAAAGTTGAGCTTTGACTGATAGGCTTTTCATTTTTGTCTGTCAGTGAAGAAAGTAAACATAGGGTCAACTGATAGGTTGATTATGAATCATTTTCTCAGACGAGTTCATTTACTGAAAGCTACTAGGAAAGCTAGGTAGCCTAACTAAGTTTATTAAATTCATTCACAGTACACATTCATTATTGATCTTATACCCAATACAGGGCCGTAGACAGGGCTTTATAATCAAAGAGGTCCTAAATTTGAGGTGGGAAAGGGGGTTCAAATTTTTTATTTCTCTGATATGTGCATTTCAAGACGTTTGAAGGCCAAAAAAAAGGATAAGAAATAGCCTTAAAACCATGTCAGCGGACAGTAGATTATTTGTCAATACCTGCTCTCACCTCTTATTCATCACTCTTTCTTTTTCTCTCAGTCTCCTGATCTTGTCTTCCCCTCCTAAAGCTGAGCTTTTTTAATTTACTTAAGGCTACAAATTGTACTATATTAATTCTCAATATGTACACATTCATTATTAATCTTGTGCCTAACAATGAAAACGGCTTTTCCCCTCACAATGACAGTAATCTAATTATTAGCCTATTACGAGTCACGTTATAGGCCTATTTTCAGTTCAAAATGGCGAAATTAGACAAAAGTATATTCGTGTGCCTGATTATTTTTGTCATTCGTTTAACATTTATGAACTAAAAAAACTGTCAAATATGAAATGTTTAGTTTAGCTACTTACATCTCGCACTTGACCGTACACTGAAGCGTCGAGTCTCACTGCTAAAATTCGCGCTCAGCTTCTGTGAACATAAAGCCCGCCTACTTTGATTTCATTGGTCATCTCAAATTTTCTGACATTGACGAGCAGTGACAGACCAATGCGGCTCAGATGAACTCACACACACACACACACACACCCTGTCCTGTTTCTGACGTGCGCTCTGATCGGCGCCGCTGCGGATTGAAGACGAACAACGTGCTGAATCTGATTATAACAAGACTGAAGAAATAAAAAATTATCAAGGAGGAAAAATCTGAGGGGGCACGTGCCCCCTCACTTTGAATGGGCATGACGCCACTGTGTGTGTGTGTGTGTGTGTGTGTGTGTGTGTGTGTGTGTGTGTGTGTGTGTGTGTGTGTGTGTGTGTGTGTGTGTGTGTGTGTGTGTGAGTGTGTGTGAGAGAGGCACGGGCGATCGAACAGTGGAAACGTAAAAACATACTCCGTAATTTTTTTCATACAGGACATCATTAAAACTGCAAATTGTTTACTTATATTTGTGTACACTCGCAATAAAACACAACATTGTGCTTTTGTCACACTCTAAACTCTTGTCAAACTGTAACCTACACCTGTTAACAAAAGTTTTTATGGTAGTATTATTTTATACGGAAATCAATTATTTATAATTCAGATGAGAATAAAGTTAGTTAATTAAAATGAAGGAAAACAAATATCTTGATCTGAAATAGCAAATTAATTTTAAATTCATTCAGGTACAATTACCAAACATATCTCAAGGTCTTTTCGTCTTTTTAATAATTTAATTAATAAACTAATTATATAAAACTACTGTCAGTGCACTACAAATAAACTGGTTCTATGCCTTTATTAATAAAACTTATTTAAAAAAAATACAAGGCTTAAGACATTTATAAAAATGCCTTCTGCATTTTTGCTTTGCTTTTCACTCCCTTGTACCGAAATCGTACCGAACCGTGATGTCTGAACCGAGGTATGAACCGAACCGTGACTTCTGTGTACCGTTCCACCCCTAATAAATACTGGGAACTATATTCTCTGAAGGCGAAGCACTGCTACTTGGGCGGAGTGATTAGTGCAACACTGAACGAACTCTCTGCTCCTCACCACGGCGCGTCTCAGGTGCTGCGGTTATCACTCCGCCCAAGTAGCAGTGCTTCGCCTTCAGAGAATATAGTTCCCAGTATTTATACGGTTAAAATATGTCTGTGTCTCATGTGACTGTTTTTTGTACACTCTGTGACTATACAAATCACAACATGTAATGTTTGTGTTATTTTGTCACTTATTTGGATTAGTATGCTAGCTGCAACCATTTACATCCAGTCTTTGTGCTAAGCTAGGCTAGCGGTGGGTGCGTCAAACAGACTTTTAGCACGCACGGAGATGAAAAAGGTATGTATGGACTTATCTAACTCTGGGGGATAAGGTGAATAGGCTAAAGTCCCAAAAAGCCGGAGTGTTCCTTTAATTCCCGCAGATTTTGTGACCCAAAGTGCGTCAGGTCTTAAAGTAACAGCAGCCTAATATACCGGCTGCCAAATTATGAGATAATATTAAACATTTCTAGATGGCAGTTTTTCCGCATGGTTTCGATGTCAAAATTGTGGCCAGTGAAAATGCTGAGTGGCTAGTAACTTTGGAAAACCACTAGCCATAGTGGCTGGTGAGCAAAAAAGTTAATGTCAAGCCCTGTATATAATAAATAGCACAGAATACATTACTGTCCACCAAAACCAAACAACAACAACTAATCCTCATAGCTATGCTAATATTTTTACTGTTTATCCACACAGCAATAATTCACACTACGATAATCACATATACAGATGACAGTTCGACATAAAAGTGCTAGTGCTGTGATTCCGATTGTGTCAAGACCAAAAGGGAAGAATGAAGTTTGTCTAGTGAACAAGTGAAAGTGTTTCTATGACTACAGAGACTACACAAACACAAATGAACATGCTCACGCTGCACTTTGACACACCAATTACCAAATCTATAGATTTCCCCACACAGTGACATGTAAAGCAGGGGTGGGCGATATGACCAAATTCTTATATCATGTTAATGGTATAAATCAGACAATAGTTGTTTTTGCTAAAAAAAATTCAAGCAAATATGTTTTAATATGATTCATGACAGATGAAAGAACCAGTACTGAAACAGCTTCACATTACGGTACATAAAACTTGAGTTAAAACAAAGCCATCACTTTGAAGTTTTCTGCAATTTTGTGGATTCTTAAAAAAATTAAATAAATAAAAATAAATCGCACCTCAGAAATAGAGGAATCAGTGTAGCAGATTCCCAGCAAAAGCAGATTCGGTATCAACGAAGTGCATATAACGTCATACCGCCCAGCCTTATATAAGATTCAAGTTTTTCACAGGTTTAAAGAGAGGGGGGAAAAAAAACACCATCCAATGTGAACCAAGCGACACACCCTCCATGCAGTGAAGAGAGTGGGTGCTGATGGCAAAACCATGTTTATCCATGAATCAGGACAAGGGAAGATGTAAGACTAGAGGGTGGAGGCCCACAGGATGGGAGTGACTGGACTAAGTGAATAAATGACAGGTGAAATATGTTGAAAATCTTACCACCGACAGGGGTAGCAGACTGTGATCCTGAGCCAATGAGGGGAAAGGATTAGGGAGCGGGAACGGGTCCAAGAGACCCATTGGGTGGGAGGAGGAACAGCATATTAAACGAATACAAATGCATTATGGGGTAAAAACATGCTGTCAATGTGTTGTTTTTGACACACACATCGTACAAATGAATAAAACCATAAGCCTGCAAATGAAAACATCAGTACGAGTCGCGCACATAGATTCAAGAAGCCCTACAACAGACTGCGCAGCTAACGGTACTCCACAACATCACCATGAAGGCACACAAAAGATGAAAAACATCATGGTTGTGTTTGCCACTGCTTTAGTTCCATCAACACTCTTAACGTGTTAAGGCTGCCCAACATACACTGCTGAACCGTTGTGTCTGAGAGTGTGTGTTTCTACTACACGGCTGCAGGCAGAAATCGACTGATACCATTACACCCAAGTGAAGACCACACAGCATGCAGGCCACTCAAGACATACAAACGTTTGCTCGCTCACACACACGTTTGCATGAACTAAACACACTCGCCCACATGTCAGACGAGAGTACCTGGCGTGCAATCAGAATCGTCGGAACCTAGAGGCACAGAAACAGTTGGAGGAGCTGTGGGTTACATCCTTAGAGCAGGATGACTCCTGATAATCTCACACACACACACTGGCATGCAGATGACAATGTGTTTTACAGCACGTGGTATGAGGGAAGACTGTTTACAGTCACGTTTCACCGCATGCTTGTGTTGTGCATAAAATAAGCACAAGCACTGGGTCATTTAAAAAAAATACTTTAATACTTTTATTCAACAAGGGTGCATTAAATTGATCAGACGCAACAATAAATATATTTATAACATTACAAAAGATTTTCAAATAAATGCTGTTCTTTTGAACTTTCTATTAAAAAAATAAGAAATAAGTTTAAAACTGGAACTGTTTTCAGCATTGATAATGATAACAAATAATTACAGGAATACATTTAAACATTTAAAAATGTAAACAGTTGTATTCAAATTGTAATAACTGTTTTTTTAATACTGTATTTGATCAAATAAATGCAGCCTTGATGAGCAATATTACATTTTCATAGTACTTCTTAAATATTAAAAATACACATAAATAAACAACATTGTGTATATACATAATTTATATTTTATTTAAATAGCCAAAGTGTAGGTGCCTTAGGTGAAATTCTGGTATACCCTTTCACAGAAATACCTCCTTAAATTGTAACTTCAATGCTTGTGTTCAAAGTGTTTAAAACATACTTTATAATAGGAATGACTAAGTATAAAGTCTATGGATCATTTTTGGGAGTCAGTATATTCCTCTATTGGCAAATATTTCGCACCAACATATTTTTACTGACAAGTTTTGTTGCATTGAGACGATGTGTTTATGGTGAGGTCAGGTGTGTGAGCAAAATGACAACATATAATAATGTTCATCTAGAATATTTGTGCTTGTTCACTGCAGACGTAGAATGTGTATGAACATTGCAGGAACCGTACTTACGTTGTGACTGAGATGTTATTTTTGATTTGGTCCGCCCTCTTGAGTCGACCTGACAGCTGCCCATACTAGATGCCGTCGATAAAGTCTGCTTAGTCCGTAGTCGCCCTGGATAGCAACAAAAATGCTGTAAGTCATCAGGCCAATCATAACACACCATCAAATGAATAATTCAAAGAGATTTCCGGTGTTTCACTGGCCCACCACAACCACCCACTGGCCAGTCCTGTGATTGAGGGAACGTATTAATGATTGCGTTAAAGGAAAGAAGATGGGACAGAATGGACAGAATAAGAGGAGAGTGTCAGATCAGTATGGGAGATTTTTAATGAAGCAATTCAACTTGGCACAACCACAAGCTGAAAGGCAGATGATTCATTTTCTTGCAATACCACACGCCACCAGCAGACGGCAACAGCACTGCATCACACACAATGAGCTCCGCCCACTATGCCTGAGAGGATCGGGTTCCCTATTACACCTACAAAGCATTAAAATAACTACAACAAAAAGCAAAACAACTTTCCTCCTAGCATAATTTAATATAAATCAGAGACACATATAAATCACCAAAATCCTGATCTACGATTCAAAGACAAACAGTAGGAAAGCATGAGCTACATGAGCAGGAAGGAAGGCCAATAGAAAGGGGGAGGGGAGAAGATGAAGACGGGATGAGCAAACGGCAGATGATCTTACCATCTTTATCAGAGGCATCATCTTAAGCCAAAGAAGAGAGAGAGGAGCACAGCAAACCAGTTAGAACATAAAACACAAACACACTCACAACAGAATCACACGTCAAAAACCGCAGACACACACGTAACCTTGACGAATTAAGGGGTTGTTGTTTTCCTTTTTGTTAAATAGGTAGGAAAATGTCAACACCCATAATGCACTGGGCATGTTGCAGTCAAAGGCCACTCCCAGTCTGATTCTATTGGATAGGCTAGACAAATACCGCCTTGCTTTAGTAGGAAATACTGCTTAGCAAACTTTGTAATAATGGGGTTGACTTGTAATTTCCCAGTGAGCTAGAATTCAAAAAGTGAAGGATCCAGCGCGTTGTAGGCTGCAAAGAATCGTAAATATGGAGAGAATCAGTGTTTCTAGTCAACATTTCAAACTGGATGACCACGAATACAGTGTTTTAGGCCAAATGGAGGGGAAAAACTAAAAGAAACCGTCAGTTCTGCCCAAAGCAAAAACGGCGTCACATACAGGGAAAAAAAAGCTGTTGCCAGAGTGTTTTCTTTTTACCACAATGCTGTTTAAAGAGAAGACAAAGTATGATATAATTTTCAGTGGCTGTTCTGTTAATAACCCTCTGTCGATCCGACTGTGTGGGCGGAAATACAAAAATGCAGAAGTACAATCTGTAGTTTTCAAGAAAGCCCTGAAGCCGCCAAAAGTCTTTTGCTGACAAATTTGAATTTCTCTGTCCAGGTAACACAGAAAACGAGTACCGTATTTTCCACACTATAAGGCGCACTTAAAAGCCTTTAATTTTCTCAAAAAACGACAGTGCGGCTTATAATCCGGAGCGCCTTATATGTGGATGGTGAACACACGTTCACCAAGACGGGGAGACAGCGTCGGGCGACTTACGCCACTATCTGCCAATGGATCGTGGATGCCTGGGCTGATATATCAGTCTCAACTGTGATCCGAGCTTTCACGAAGGCAGGAATAATCTCTTTATTCAGCCAGCTCACATACCCGTATTTACTTCCTGTTTTCGGTCGAAGTCCACAGTAGTCGATTGTCGAGTTTAAACCTCCTCCGTGTGTTCAACATCTGATTCGGATGAACTATCCATTTGAGCTGATATTCTCAGAACACCACACAGCACCGTCATCGGCTGACAGTCTGAGTCTCCACTGTTGCTTAGTTACCAATGATCGCGCGCGCGCACACTCGACAATCGCCTACTGTGGACTTCGACCGAAAACAGGAAGTAAATACGGGTATGTGAGCTGGCTGAATAAACATCATTTTTATTCATATCTTTCACATTTACTGCAGTCAGATTCACCGTATTCACTCACATGGCTGTGCACTTTTAATGACACATTAAGGTTGTTAAGAGGCTAAAAGCAGGTTTAAAACTTGTCCCGTTTAAGTCAACTTTAAAAAGAGGATAACACGGTGTAGGCAACACCGGTTTTTGTCGTCGTTATCTGTACTGACAGCACTCCAAATTTACAAAAAAATGAGCTCAATGTTAAAATTGACCAGAGTTCTCCTTTAACGTTTGAACAACGAGTGAACGGAGTTGTCAGAACGCTTAATAAAATTTGACTTTATCTGACTGTTTTGTTGACATTCCCTTTAGCACATCTAGTGGATGCATAACACAAACCCAGTCAAACGTTTGACTGCAGTATCTTATGCGCCTTATAATCCGGTGCGCCCTATATATGAAAATTTTTCTAAAATATGTCATTCATTGAAGGTGCGCCTTATAGTGCAGAAAATACGGTACATATACTACTGACATTGTAACTATTCAAAGTGGTTTGCAAATCTGCGAAGTTACACTTTAAGACAATTCTTCACTTCAGTTTCTATTGCGTGTGGTGAGAAGAGCAGAGAGCGTGCATATCTGCATATTCATGTGTGACCTCTTCTGTTCACGAGTTGATTAAACTGTGCCTTATGAACCGTATGTGGCTCCTACCGAGAGACGCGTATGATCCGGGGGCCAGGCCTGCCGTGACTCGACCGGCCCCTCCAGCCTGTCCGCCGTGTCTGGCTTTAGCACCGGCGGCTGCGTTCACATCCACATCACTGCGAGAACGCTGCAAAGAGCCTGGAGATCCTGACGATTTTGAACTCGCAGGCACTAAAATAACAAACAAACAAACAAATGTGTATGCTACATTCATATACATTTTTTAAAATGAAACATGGCCATGTCATTATAAAGAAAATTTTAAAATTTTTGTTTTTCATTTTTCTAATGCCCAGTTTTCATTAATTTTAGTTAGGTTTTGGTAATTTTGTTATATTTAATTATTTCTATTTAACTTTATTTCTATTTCAGTTTTAGTAATTTTAGTACTTCAAATTAAACAAATTTTCAGTTAGTTGCAAAGGCAACATTTCTAATTTTCGTTGAAGATCTAAGTTTAAGTTTCCATCTAATATTGATAAATTATTGTATTATTTCAGATATATTTCAATGAACAAAATTATTTTTTATAGTTTTAGTTAAAAATAACAACACTTCTATGAAAATGTGATATAGATGGGTACTCACGCCATAAGCATTTTGATAATTATGCATGAAATGTTTAGACTACATGGAATATTTGTAGTTTTAAAAAGTATTTTACATGATCTAGTAAAGGCAAATGTGTGTTTGGTTTATTTGTCAGGCCCTAAAATATTCCTAATGCATTATATACATTTTAAACTAAATATTGAGTGATTTGGAGATTGAACACGACGTGAGTCAATTACAAATACACGTATTCCAACATATGTACACACACACGAAAGATCTCACCTCTGCCTGGAGCAGCTGACCACTTTGACAGCGGACGACTGAAAAAGAAAAGAGGGAAAAAATACAGAGCTCTTATTCAATTTCATTGTTTACTGCAGCAGTCGGTTGCAGGTGAGTGAGATATTCTTACTTAAGGCTTTCTTGCGAGCTGGAGGACGAGCGATCCGACTGTGGGAGGGACGCCACGCTGCCCGAGCTCTTTAGATGTGGCTGAAGAGTCTTCTGATAGGACGGTTCTAATGCGTTATACAGAGACTCCGCCTCCCCAGGGAAATGAGCTTGCAACCCACAGTATGCCCTGAGAGAGAGCAACATAAGAAATAAAACACAACACGAAACAGCAAAACACACGAAGTAATTTAAGGACGCCACTCACTTCCTGGCCTCCACTCGAGCCTCCGAGTCTGCATCTTTGATTCCCTTCTTAATGCTCTCCACCAACACCGCCGCATGCCTGAGGCACAGACGAAACAGAAGAGAGGTTATGTAGTGCAGTGCTAGCCTTTCAACACCAGTAGGCACTGTAGTTTAGCCTGTGCTGGGGCGGTACCTCTCCAGAGAGTGAGTCTGCCATTCCTGCAGCAGGAGATCCAAGAACTCATAACAGCGCCTGACAGGTACAGAGAGGAGGACAGAGAACTCAGTAATGAACTCACACAGGTCTTGGTAAGTGCTCAAGAGGCCAGGGAGATGAACTGAACGGTTACAATAAATACACGAAGACTGCTGAAATATACAATTAAACTCTCTTAAAGATTGTGCCAGCAGTATAGATTCCTGACTCACAAGTATAAACATGTTAAGACAGTTATTTTTAATAGGGTGTCTGGTAATCCTTAATCCTGTTTGGCAAAAGAGTTGGAAAGACTCATTTCCACAAATCAGCTCTTTCAAACTGGCCATTTCAATTAGTTGAGCCAAACACTGGTTTATATATTTGTTTGTCATCACCCTCAAGGCACTGTATAAGGGACATATTTTACAATGTTTAATAACAAATATGCAAAAAAAAAAAAAAGGATAAATAATTGAATTGAGTAGTGAGAAACAATCACTGGAAAAAATGTAAGATTATTATATTTTTATAGATTATGTTTTTTACTGTTAAATGTCTGCATTAACACTTGTTTGGTCCAAACTTGCTCATTCTAGAGGAAAAACCTTTCAAGTCAACTTTAAATTCTTACAGACAGACAGACGACAAATAGACAGACAGACAGACGACAAATAGACAGACAGACGACAAATAGACAGACAGACAGACAGACGACAAATAGACAGATAGATAGACAGATAGATAGACAGATAGATAGACAGATAGATAGACAGATAGATAGACAGATAGACAGACAGATAGACAGACAGATAGACAGACAGATAGACAGATAGATAGACAGATAGATAGACAGACAGATAGACAGACAGATAGACAGATAGATAGACAGATAGATAGACAGATAGATAGACAGATAGATAGATAGACAGATAGATAGACAGATAGATAGACAGATAGATAGACAGATAGATAGACAGATAGACGACAAATAGACAGACAGACAGACGACAAATAGACAGATAGATAGACAGATAGATAGACAGATAGATAGACAGATAGATAGACAGATAGATAGACAGATAGATAGACAGATAGACAGACAGATAGACAGACAGATAGACAGACAGATAGACAGATAGATAGACAGATAGATAGACAGACAGATAGACAGACAGATAGACAGATAGATAGACAGATAGATAGACAGATAGATAGACAGATAGATAGACAGATAGATAGACAGATAGATAGACAGATAGATAGACAGATAGACAGACAGATAGACAGATAGATAGACAGATAGATAGACAGATAGATAGACAGATAGATAGACAGATAGATAGACAGATAGATAGACAGACAGATAGACAGATAGATAGACAGATAGACAGATAGATAGATAGACAGATAGATAGACAGATAGATAGACAGATAGACGACAAATAGACAGACAGACAGACGACAAATAGACAGATAGATAGACAGATAGATAGACAGATAGATAGACAGATAGATAGACAGATAGATAGACAGATAGATAGACAGATAGATAGACCGATAGACAGATAGATAGATAGATAGATAGATAGATAGATAGATAGATAGATAGATAGATAGATAGATAGACAGAGCTTGTAGGTGGAAAACAAATATTCAGTTACCCTATTTTAAAGTGTCCTTGTTACAGTGTAATTCTATATTTAAGTTTTGAGTAATAATTAACTACAAGTTAGTAATTATTGTATTATGTATTACTGTATTAATACATGTATTATTGTATTATGTATAGTTGCACATAATTATGCATACTTTATAGCCTAGATTTTACTATAGTAACTACATGTGATGTGTAAAAAGGACACCGTAAAATAGAGTGTTATCTAATATTCTTGCATTGCTCAGCTATAGTGTTAACATCTCACCTCCGGACGGCCACAGACTTCGACGTGCAGTTACTAGCGATGAGAGGAATTAGTCGTGGGACATGAGTGTGCTGAAAAAACAAAAACAAACAGTCAAAACATGCAGACACAGTGCAGTCAGACAGACAGAATGAACTCCTGCACGCCACCGTTTCTCACCCGTATGATGATGCGTATGGCTGCTGTGCCCGATGTAGCCATCACTCTGGCACAGTTAGGGATGAGATTGAAGAGCACTGGAACGATGCCCTCTGCTCCATGATCAAACTTATTCCCTAATAGTGTGGAAAGATGCCTGCACAAACATAACAATAATATGGTGCTCTTTACAATGAACAGAAAACAATAGCAAGAATCCACAAATCAAGATCCAGTAGACTGCAAATAGGAATCGCTTTGCTCTATGAGCCTGTCGACTCGTCTCTAGCCCTTTATCAAGCGGTTGATGGGAAACAGATCTCAATAATCTGCATAGTATGCACACACAGCTTTCTAATGCCAGAGATCTGAGTTAACATTGTTCAAGATGTCAGGTAGACACTCACGCCACTGAGATGCAAGCCTCCCGCACCACCTGAGAACGCAGGTCTTTTGCCGACAGCTTAAATGCGCCATCCAATAGGCGCAGGTGCTGGTAAAAACAATCATAGTCTGCGGCCCCGGCAACCAGCAGAGATCGGATCTTCTTCAGCTGTGGAGGGAGAGGGAGGGAAAACAAGACCACATCAAAGAGGGTTTGTCACAAATGAATGGCATGCATAGGCAAAGCTACATAAAAGCCAGAAAAACACTTTTTTGTAAAGTGTAAACAATCCCTATGTATAGTCACAAAGAAAACTCTAGGTCTAGTGCATCCCAATGCCATCCCCTCTTAAATTTTCAATGGAACCACAATTATTCAGCAAATAAGTTCAATCACTTGTAAACAAAATACAGAAACAATGGTGATGCGTTTCAAGTCGGCATTAAATGAAAATTCACCCTATGCATTTTGTGCATGCATTTTATAGATCTTATTGTGAACGATTCATCCATTCCATGCGTTTCAATTTTTTATTTTGGCCTCGTAATGTTCAATCAAAATGTCAACTCAATCTTCCGGTAAGACGACAGACTTCTCTGGTGATGCAGGACTTCTCCAACCATTTCTTTAACCTCCACTATTGACTGCAAGTATATTGAGTTTGTACGATATATCTGTATACCGTAAAACTTCAAATAATAGCCGAGTCCCAAATAGACGCCTGTCTCTTTTACACGCCTGGTGTGGCTGCAGGTTTGGGTAAATAAAGGCCGGTCTCAAATAGAGGCCGGGTCTGTTTTTTAGTTTCGGGTTGTATTTAATCCTCTAAAACCGTCAGATCGTCCGCTTTTTGGCGGCGGCCAAAACAAATTTTCGTCCCTCCAAAGCCTTTTTTGATCGGTGAGTGATGTAGAATGACTGTTGCGCCTGACAGGGCGCGTAACGAGCAGAGAGAGAGAGAGCGCCCCGGCCGCGCGCGCACTCTCACGTCTTCAAACAACACGAGCGCTGTCTTGCTCTCTCTCCCTCGCGCATATTAATAATCAATATCGACGCGATAGTAAAAGGTCGGAAGACCGCAGTTTCACGTGGAGCATTTGGAGATTTTTAGAGATTAGAGACAGGCCTATACACTCAATGAACAACATCTAAACACTAAATTATAAAGGCCTGTCTCATATAGACGCCTGTCTCAAATACAAGCCGGTGCAGTTCGACGATTTGGGAAAATAAAAGCCCGGGCTACTATTTGAAGTTTTACGGTATATATAAAAATAAAATAAAAATGGGGCAATACCGTTTATATCGATATACAGTAGATTGATGTTATGAGCGCATCTGAAAAATAGCAGAGGAAAGCAGTGAGCTGCTGCGGGGGAGAGCATAATCCAATTTGTCCTAAACTTGAGACATGCTTTATATTAAGGGCTTCAAAATAACTCGTAAGAAAGTAGTTCAACGCAGCTTACCCCATCAGATGCTCTGACATATACTAGTTCGGTTTATTGCGTTTGAGATGTTTTTTGTCAGTGCATGACGTACGTCACAGGCATATTATCCATCTGTAAATGTTAGAAGGCCATGCAAATATGAACATTTTCCTGGACGAGCCTTATGCAAGCGAGTCTCCGCTAAACTTCACAGACTTCAGTGAACGAGTGCGCGCCAAACAGACGCAATGGAGTAGGAGTGACTCAAATATATTTTGATCCAATATTTGTTGTTGGACCTTAAATGTGCCATTTGTAGAATTTTAAACCTACAAGCAAGTGTAGATGTAAGTGTATTTTTATGAGAGTAGTAACTGCAAACTTGCATTCATCTTTGAGTGCAATGCCCACATCTCAAAATTCAGTTAAGAAATAGTGGGTATAACAAGCCACAACCCTACATTTTTTCTTTTGCATAATCCGTTACACTCGGATGGTCATCAAAATACAGGGGGGGGGGGGGGGGGGGGATATGAACCATGTGTTGCTACTTCCGTTTGCGACGGTGAGAGCAGGACATTTCAACAAAGAGTTGCTCACTTGTTTTCCCTTATTGAAAAGTTTTAACCTAATGACAGCTGTTTTATTATACACAGCGTGTCCACTCATGGGGGCCGCCATGTTGAGATCACATGACCAGTCGAATTGACTTCCTTTATCTCAGTAACTGGACATGTTAGGTCACTTGATCCATTAATTACGGCTGACTGTAAATAGTGCATTTTTAAACAGTGGCTTTAGTAACTGAAAACGTGGTTTTGCACAATGCTGCATCCACACCACTAGGTGTCAGTGTAAGTCCAAGGCAACGGTTATATCAACTAGCGTAACTTAGACAAAGTGTTTAAATCGTGCATGTTGAACTCACCGCGCTTGTTCTATGGTCCCAGTCGTGTTTATCGTCAGATAGAATCTCACGGATCTTGTTTAGATTATCCTCCAGGTCCCGTGAGGAGTAGATCTACATCAGGAGAGAGACACATGAGTTTTAGATCAAACACTTCCAAGCCTTTGATCAAACATCAACGTGAACGTTATGAAACCCTCAGGTAGATTTGTAGCTAGGTTCTGAGGAATTCAGTGACTCTTCCCTCATTTATAGGCAAGTGTGTGTGTCTCACCTGAACCGTGGGGACGTCTGTGAATGCTTTGATAAAATCCTCCTCATCCACAGCTCCTGCCGCTTCCTTAGAGCCTCCTGCAACACACACGATTGACATCCATTAAAACACAAACACAAGACAACTATGAAGTTTATGAAGGGCAGATGCATCTGTCTAACACTGTTTGAGACATGTTTAATCTCAATCACGCTGACAGCTCAGCCGCTACCATAGAAACTGAGCACAATGAGGTGTTACTATGGCAATCGTTGTATTGCCATGCAAAAGGGTGGGTGTTTGTGTACTAAGCATGTGATTATGTTTTAGGTTTGTGTGATATAAATAGGTGGGGGAGGAAGTTGTAAACCATGTTGTATTTTAAAATGATTTTCTTTAAACTGTGTATACCATATTCAGTGAAATAGCCCCTTGCAACCTATTACAGGAGGGAGGAAACCCATCCGACACATTAACAGCTCTCAATCCTAATGGACTTCCTGTCTGTCTTCCTGTCCGGCTGTAATTGAACGATCAATCATGAGGGGGTGTGGCCTGTAAGAACTCCCAACAGAGAGTCTGATCAACACATCAGCACCAGTGGGCTGTCAGTCAGCCTTCAGGAAACCCCATTTTGGGTGGACCTTTTTCAGCAGAAACATCAATTCATTGCGAACTGCTGCTGATACAAACCAAGTATGTGTAAAAAAGGTATTTGTGCAACTTCTCGTTCTGTAAAAGCATCAGTTCATGCGGCTACAAAAACTGCATGAATTAGATATTGCACACAGTGTGTACTTGCATTACAGCAGCACGGTTCTGGGTAAATTGCGAATCACGAATTTTGGTTTCAAACTGAGAATGAGAATTTTGTTTCAAACAGGTTGAATGAATGATTCAATGACTCACTCATAAATACTTGTTTGTTTACTGGATGAATCAGCGTTTTTGAACGAATCTCTTCAATGAGTGATTCAAAGACAAAATATTTTCTAACAGTCACTTGGCGACAAACATTATTTGAGGTTACTTTCAAAAGGCGTTTTGCTCTAATTTGATTGCTTCCGTAGACATCAGTGTTCATCTGAACTATAAACTTTTATCCCAGTACTTCTGTGATAATATGAATTATTGTAACACAGAAATAATGACACTGTGTGGTTGAAAAGGCTGTTTGTGACACTGTTTCACACCTATACATGATAACTGCTCTCTCTGGGTCAGCAGCGCAAACGCATATTTGACTGTTCTGGTGTGATTTTGTCAAAGGTTTAATAGACAGGCGAATCGTCATTTAGGAATGAGATTGCGTGGGTGTTTGAATCGAGATCGCGATCTTTTAACGATTAATTGTACAGTTCTAACTATAATAAAACTAAATACTCATTCTTCATTATTTCTTCTTAAAGGGATCATATAATGCCATTTTTGTACAAGCTAATATGATTCTTTAGGGTCTAAATTAAAAGTTTGTAATATACTTTAATTAAAAATTCTCATTAGTATTGTAAGAAAACACTTATTTTACCTGGTCAAAAACAGCTCTGTTTTCAGCACGCCGTTTCAGTGCATATGACTTTAAATGATAATGAGCTTTGCTCACCCCGCCTCTCTGTTCTGTGCGTACACGTTTGTAACACAATAACCATAACGCTTTGTTTATTATAAACGTGGGATTATGAATTATATGGAGAACACGAATAGCTGGTACCGATCCTTTATTCAGGAGCAGCTTCTTAGCAAAACCAGCTTTATACTGACCCTCGTTTATAAGCAGTCTGCTGAGAAATGATTCGGCAAACATGAGAGCATTGACGTTGCTCGTGGGGAATATTCCCTTCGAAAACAAACTCAGCCACTGCGTCTTCAGCGGTTCGGATTTAGGAACATTAAAATGACTGTGTTCGTTATTACACCCAAGAACAGAACACCACAATCGCTTAGACGCCATTCCAGGGTTCCTGCACACTTTTTAAAGTCAAATTTAAGGCTTTTTAAGACCTGTAGAAATCAAAATTAATACCGTACATTAGGGGTGTCCAATATTGCCAAAAATATATCTCGATATTTTAAACGTTTTGTTGATAATTAGATGATATTTTACTGATTGTGTTTTTGTGCTGGTGCATTGGCTGGTTTAGGCCTGTTGTTGACAGAAGACTCACAAAGATATCCATATTTTTCATATTCTATGCAGTGGTCAGTTCACAGTAGTGACAGAAATGATTAATTAATGTGCAATATTTGCCACCTTAAATTGATTTCCAGGGGCATTTTCACCTATATATGGACATTTTTTCTAAACTTATTTAGAGTTATGCATCACCTTTTATGTCAAATAGCCTACTAACATTCAAATTAAATTGTACAGTAATTATACTTATTTATACAATAATACTTAATTACACAATAATTATACAGTACCACCGTACCAGTCAAATTAAATCATTCAATCAAAATCCATCTTTGCAGTGCAGAGGTGACACAGAAGCGGCATCAGAAGTGGCATTAATATTTACACTCCATTTACAATTGCATAAATAAAGCTATGAGATAATTTTTTTTAAATCAATATTCAATATTTAAATATGAAATGATTTCTAATTTTAACATTTTAATTGAAGGGTACTTTAAATATGAAACTAAAACCGCCAGTAGGCGGCAGCAAGTCTGTCTTAATACCGTAAGCGAGTTGAGGGATTCATTCATTCAACCGATTTGTTCAAACGGCTGATTCATTGGGGAAAGAAACAAGTGATTGTTCATTGAATCGTTAAAATGACTCGTTCAAAACGTGGATTTCAGTCAAGAAATCTTCGCTGTCTGTTGCATTGAGACTCTGCTACGGTTTCATTTTGAAATTCTAGTCTGCGAAATAAAGGGAAAACAAACAATATTGACAATATGGTGTCTAAAAAGTAACTCCCATGTTAATTTATTTTTAATTTAACCAACATAAATATATTACACGTGTGCACGGGAAAACGGCACTCTTACTGATGTGATATTCTAACATAAGAACAGAATATGATATAAATATAAGACAAAAACTAAGTTGGGGACATAGGCCTACCTATAGCCTAACTGCACTGACACATCACGCAGTGAAAGCACGAGAGACAAATGCGATGTCAGCTCACAGTGCCTCATACATCCCTAAGGACATAAAGAATGAACTTACGACTGAACTGACTTTTGCCAACTTTCTTCTTCTCTCCTCTCTCGCGTGCAGGAGACAGACGTTATTCTGCCGCGAATGTGATGCGAATTGTCACGTGAACAAGCAAATCCACAAAGATAGAATAATAAAAAATAATACTACGCTAATTAGATAGTTTTAATTTGGAAAACATTTAGATATGTCTAAGTCGAAGTGTTATCTAAAATTTAAGACCTTTCATAAGTAAAAATAAGACTTTATAAGACTTTTTATGGCCTTATATTTTAAAAATCTAATTTAAGACTTTTTAAGACTTTTTAAGGATCCGCGGGAACCCTGCATTCTGCTCATAGACAGTGCTCCAGCATATCAACAATGACCGCGCCGGTCCGCACAGACTATGATTGACAGCTGGCTCACGAGCGAGGGCGGGTCTGTGTTGAAACGCGCCTGTCAATCAACAATCGCGGGAGGGGCTTCCGAGCGTGTGACGTCACACGGTCGAACGGCTCGATTTGAGGCAGGGGAAAACATATAAGGAGATTAAAACAAAAACACTGGATGGATTTTTATCATTATATGATGGTTGTGTACAGGCACTGCAAACACACATTTCAGTACAATCAACTTGAAAAAGTGCGGAATAATTTGATATGAGAAATATTTTAGTTTGTGTCTGTCCATCAAGTTACAAACAAAAAGAGATATAGCTTTCAAAGCAAAGTACCTTTCATTTGTGAATTCATTAATTCACTGGATGGTCTAAAAATAAATAGGATTTACAACATGGTTATTTAATAAATATATAAGCCATTTTCATTTAATTTCCAACCAATACATATATATTCATATCATAATAATGCTTTAGACGTAACACCCAGCCCATAAGCTTATTATACCTTTCTGAAAGCACAGACTAATTGAGTCAGTCATCAGTGATTAGTTAGTTTACTACTTTATTAATCCCACAAGGGGCAATTAAAGTAGGGCGCAAAACACACAACAGACTCGTTTCAGACATGACACAGAACATATAGCCAAACTAAAACACATTGACGTATTACAACATGCTTCAAAAGGTTCAATCCACTCATATTGACCTATAACTGGATTATTTTGAATTTGGACTTTTTAAAGAACACACTCTCACACGTGTCTCACCTGTCTTGGCAGCACCAGTGGCACTGGGTCGTCTGGCACTGCTGGGAGCTTCTCCGGGTTTCTTGGGTACTTTGGGTACTTTAAACGCAGCCTGAGCCGACGACGGCCTGCTTCCATCCACAGAGTCATCGTCGTCAAAACTACGATCTGAGGGAAGCAACGAGAAGATGAATCAATTGGTTATCAAAGTCAAGACGTGCAGGAAGCATTTCAATAGACGAGCTAATTTTAAATTTTGTTCCAGGATAGACTTACTGCACAATGATAAGCAAAAACCACTTATTTCTGTGCCAACTTGCATAGTCTCATATTCTAGTCCCAATGCAGTTGGTTCAATAAAAAGGAAATCTATCAATGAACAAATCCACTTCCTCTGAAACCCAATAGGTTTTAGGATTATATCACCAAGTATGCCGAGTACAAGGTCTGATTTCCTCCCCACCACAATATCAGCTTCAGTAATCAATGACCAGCCCAGAACCAGGAACTATTAGGGGCCTATCAATTACTGAACAGCAAAAACAGGAAGTATAGGTACAGTCAATGACTCGCACACAATCACAAACAAAGAGAAATGCCTTCAAAACTCAAAAGCCCAAAGCCACCCACACACAAGAACAGATTGGGCGCTTCCAGTAAGAACACAAACAGCCTTTCGTTTCATCTACCAGCTGTTAAAACGCCCCAAATCTCCACGGCACCTGGGCGACGTCCAATGCCTGCACTGATTCAGACGTCAATGTTCATTTGAGCCGCCAGCATCATCACAAACAGGTACATTTCGAGAAGACACTCACAGTCACAGATGCGTTTGCAGATGAGGCGCCTCATGCCTGAAGGCGGGCGTGGCTCTCTCTCGTATCCGAGGCAACGCCCAAGCTGCCGCTCACATGACAGTGACTCTCACGGTGACAAAATATCCCCAGACGGATCGGCAAGGCACACACAGTTCACAGAAACCACCACCCAAAAGCTGGTCGGCATCTTCTCTCTCTCTCTCAATTACTCTCTCTCTCCATCCCCCCTCGTCTCCTGCTCCATCACTCCCTCGCACTTTGCAGCGCACCGTCCCCCCCCCCTTCCTTCCCCGCATCCGAAGAGCCAATCAGGAGAGTGATGACATCACCTTTAAGCAGCCAGTGAGCTTTGAGATTTGAGGATGCTTCTTGCATGTCAATGGGGCTCATTTCGTCTGGAGCTCAAGCTAAGCTAATTAGCATCAGCTCGGTGCATGATCCCCTTAGTTTAAACACAGTCACGGTCAAACATGCACAGGGGAATTGGGGTTAAATAAAATGCATAAATACTGATGAGAACGAAGGCCACACCCCTACAGTCGAGACATGGTTTTTGATTGCATATGAAAGTGTGTGTGTGTGTGTGTGTGTGGGCAATGTGACCCTGATTGCACTGACACATTATGGATGCTGACCCCACTAGCGGAGCTGAAAGGGCTCTGTGTGCCTGCCTATGTGTGTAGCATTATTAGCATAGTAGCATAACCCACCCTTTGTTGAGACAGGAGGGCGTGAACAACAATTCAACAAGGACGGGCCAATGCCGACCATAGAGAGCGAGATCAATCGAGAATGAGGCCGGCCGAAAGGAACAAAACAGCAACAGGAAGCAAGAGAGAAAGAGGGGACAAGCTGAAGGGAAAAGGGGGAAAATGGAGAAAAGGCAAGGACGAAGCGAGAGAGAGAAAGAGAGAGAGATGGCCGCTTGCAAAAGGCTGTTGCCATGACAACAAGATCAGCCCACAATAGTGGATTTGAAAGATTGGAGAGAGAAAAAAGGGCTGATTCCCATTGGTTTAAATTTTGGTCAGCCAAAAACAGCTTGCTGAAATCAGAAAACTAAAATGTTATTTTTTAACAACAACAACATAATAATAAAAGGCTGAATCACATTGGCTTGAATTTTGGTCAGCCAAAAACGGCTTGCTCAAATCAGAAAACTTAAACACATATTTTTGGTTGTAGTTTATTTTAAGGTGACGTAGTTACATTGTACTTCAGTACTGAGTAATTAACTACATGTAATTACTACAGAGTTACGGTTAGGTTTTGGTTGAGGGCTAGTTACTTGTAATTATGTATAATTTATTGCTATAACTATGGTAAGTACATGTATTAATGTGTAACTACGTCACCTTTGAAGCAAATATTGCTTTGAAAAATATTTCTGTGTGACTTTATTCCAAGCAAGATATTGCTTCTACTATACTTACGAGTTAAGTTGCATTTTTTATGAATATTTTTGGGGAAAAGGCTGCCCACCTAAAGTCACAATGAAATGCAGTGTACTGTCATAAGTCAACACACAATTATTTCTATTCGATCAATGAATAAGCTAAAAAAAAAAAAAGAAGATTAATACATAATTTCTTGAAAGAGTTGTAATATTATTGTATTGTGACAGTTATTGATATAAAAAAGTATCGCCACCATATTGACAGATATGAAGAATAGCAGTATGTAACACAGCAGAGGTAACTGACTACACACTAGTACATGACACATTTCTCAGTCAAAACTGACCTGGAAACACATACTGTCAGTCTAACACCATATTGCTTATTGCTGGGTGACTGAGTGAGTGTTGATGTCTGAGTCCTCACTGGTCACTCCGTAACTTAACTGGCTATCTAATCTGGTTATCAGGATTATGACGAGAAGGACCTGTGTAGTAGGGCCCACCAAAACGAACAGCGAACATAAGTACTCTAAAGCTTAATTTATAGTCAAGAGACACACGGCATCTCATAGTTAAGTGTACTTCAATTTCCAGGCCAAGAGCTGAGGAGTCTAATAATGGGTAGCGGAGGCAACAAAATGCCCTAGAAACCAGGTCACACTTGAACTCCCAAGGGACAAAACCCACTGATGCAGAAACCAATATAACTACTATGTCAGAGAGATATAATGCAATATATTCTGATCAAATTCCATTGCTTTAATGGTTGGCGACTTTAAAGACAAGTAGCTGAAAGAATAGCCATAGGAGAGAGTATTTTCTGGACAACTCTTCATTAAATAAAAATAAAAAAATAAAAAAAGACTGACTAGCATCCGATTGCATCCAATCCAAATAAACAGAGCGTAATGCATACCTAAAGTACACAAACAACACAACAGCATAGTTATTTCTATACTACTTATTAGATAAACGCACTCACCATCTCCATCGTCACCCACAGACATGGCTATAATGCTTCTGAGAAGAGGCAGCTCTTTTACTCTCTCCTTCTCTCGTCCTTCTCTCTCTCTCTGTCACGCTGTGTCAGAGTAATGCCGTGACAGGCACAGCTCTCTCTCTAGAACCCTCTCCTCACAGCGGCTCCATTGGCAAAGCCATTGGACAGAAAAAAAAAAAAAAACTCTTTGAATGTCGTCCACTTTGTCTTCTGCCAAATTTAAAAACGACTGGTGAGGAAGTTGGTTGCATGGCGATCGATCCCCTTCCTGTTCTTATACTGAAATCTGGCAAGATCTCAAGGCACATGGCCAGGTAAAACAAACAGTTTAACACATTTGGAAGTTCACCAATACTTTTGAGAAGACATGTTGAAATGTGTAGGGTCTGTGAGATCAAAATGAATCTGATTTTAATCATTTAATTGCCTATAGCAGCAGAGGAATAGTCTGAATCGGTTTTCCAGATTATAGGCAATGGGTCTGCATTAGTGCTGTAATAACATAAAGAGCAAGTTGGGTCACACTTTAGATTAGGTTCCAATTCTCAATGACTTTTGCCTAAAACTCCTAATTACTGCTCATAAATTAGGTAGTTTAGGTATTGGGTGGGATTAAGGGATGTAGGATAAGGCATTAATATGTGCTTTAGAAGTACTAATAAACAGCCAATATCCTGGTAATATGCATGCTAATAAGCAACTAGTTAATAATGAGAATTTGACTCTAAACTAAAGTGATACCGCAAGTTGAGATGCAAAAAAATTCAAGAGTTATTAATCCGATTATTAGCTACTCCATAGCTATACCCAAAACTCACTTATGTCCAAGGACATACAATATAGCTAATTGCTTCAAAACACACAAAGCACAATAATAAATAATCCAGGTAAATCCAAAGTATCAGAGACAATGTAAGTGGTGACCGGAAAAGAGTTTGAACAGGCATGAAACAGCTGAATATACTCAACGATTATACTGTTAAACTAAGCAAACTAAGTTATCATATAATAGTTCGAAATAAACAGGTAGCCTACCTAATCCATGGCTTGAAGACATTAATGTAGGTGTACATGAGCCCCACGGACTTCAAAACTACGCACTTAATAATACTTTTTTTTTTTTGACAAACAAACAAACCAGAATGAGAACAAGAAAACACAAATGAAATCAACTCCTTACCAACCAATCCCTCCCACAGATATGACTTGGATATGACCTTGCTTAAAGGTGCTCTATGTAACTTTTCTTCTAAAATGAATCCTGTTTTTATTGCCTGTGTGTGAAGGGGTTGTAATCACACATTACAATGATCCACTTGTCGGGTTTTGCTATTACCTCTGAAGGCCAGTATTTCTTTTTTTTTTTTTTTTTTTTTTTTTGCCCGACCACCACCCCCCCGTCTTCGGAGGTCAACTTTATTTTTATTCATATAATGGTTTTAGAGAAAATGTCAACGTAGAGGGATATATAACGTAGAGTCATAATATAGAGACAGGGAGGTACACATACAAACGGTCAGATAGACACACGGCCAGACGGACAAACAAACAGATAGACAGACAAACAGACAAAGCTAATATATTTGGGGGGGGGGGTAGAAAAGATTGTAAGGGTGGAGTAATTGAGGGGGAGGGGTGGAGAGGGGGTAAAAGGGAAAGCACGTGGTTTACATTAACTGTTGAATTTGTAAAAAAGTTATGAGGGGATTCCAGGTTTCTTTAAAGGCAGATATATTGTTCTTTTTATGAGCTATGGTTTCTTCTGTCAAAATAAAGTCTGTAATTAAATTAATCCAGTGGGTGAAATGGCAAGATGATTTCGATTTCCAGTTTTGAAAGATTATTTTTTTAGCGACTGCTAGAGAAACAAGGACTGGGGTTTTGTATTTGGAAGGGATAGAGCTATCTGAAGTATCTCCTAGGAGACAGAGTGCAGCCGATAGTGGGACCAGTATTCCTATTTCTATGTGAAGTGTCCGGGTCGGATTTTCTGCGAAAGCCATTGGATGTGACGTGCATGCGCGCTCCCGAGCCTCTCTCGTTTTTATATACAGTCTATGCGACGGCACTGCAGCTGACGACATGAGTCTGATAACACCAAACACTCCTGCCTCCAGCACAACACACACTCCACATATATATAAAAAACAAAACAAAAATGTATCTGCTGAAGCTCGTCAGGCCAAACGTCAATCGGATCGACTCAGGACGAAAACACGGATCAACATCGGCAGAGCATTTGAACTGAAAACTTACATGTTTTCAGATATGTTGAAATAAATAATAGTAAACTGTAATGAAATAGCCAGGTAAACTACAACGTACATGAGACATGAAATGAATACAAAAGACTGTTCCAGGATAACAAAAAGTAAGTGCTTTAGGATGTAACTTTTATTTTATGTACTAGATCTACTGTCTAACGTCACTCATCCCACTACTATCATATTGTTTATAATACACATTTCCGACACGTTCAGTACAGTAATGTTACTTCCTACGATCTTACTGTCACACTGAAATTGTTCAATCTAGTTCACTAACCATTTTCGTTATCATATTATACATTCACATATGTTGACATTGCTAATTGTGAAAGATACACGAATAGTTAGTGAAATGCCTTATGCTAGATAACACCACAAATGTAGCGTTATCATGGTACGAGCATGGAGCATTAGTTCAACGTCAAGCTGATAAAAGTAGCCTATTATTGTAACGTTGCAGTGGGAGTTTACATGAGTTTCCAGCATGTTGTGTGATGCTTTCTCCGGTGTGTTGAAAGTCTCAGTGTGGCCGGTATACCATGAGTGCTCGCTCTTGTGTTCGAGCACGCGCAGGAGCACGAGCGCTCTTGTAAAAATGGTTGCAATCTGAAACATCACCAATAGAGGCCGCTAAAAAATACATATAGCACCTTTAATCGACCATTGCTAAGTTATTGACTAAATTATTATCGACAATGAATCGATCGTCGATGAATCGTTAGCAACCCCAGTACATATATATTGTGCATCTCAGGTAAGAACTGTCCCTCCACTCAAGTCAAAGACACTACTGAACCCACTTTTAGCATACATCACCATCTGATGCACCTGGACACATCATCAGTGATGTTTCCTGGCGTCATCGGGTGTTTCGGGTCTTCCAACAATCAGATACCCTCACCCAGGCGACCCCATTAATACATGTATAAACACATGTTTGCCCCCATAAAGTCAACAGCTGCGACCATGAAAAAAGCAACCATGGAATAGCTTGCTAAGTCACTGTTAAACACATTACTACACCACAACAACTCTATACCACAACCAAATGTGAGCAGCACAGCGTGATCCATCTGGAGATCCAGCTCTGCCATCACATGACATATGCCAAATACATCATGGAGATTTCCATGGCCGTGGAAGTCTGACACCATCTCCCCTTTTTAGATGCTAGCACTCGCATTAAAGCTAACGTACCAGAGACAGAAGGGACACGCAGAAATCCAGCATTAAGTAGCAGCCAATCGCTTTATGTTGATGTTAACCCTCTAGTAATGCTAATGCTAATGAAAAACATGAGGATTAGCATTTAGATGAAAGTAGCATTCCGGATAAAGCTGGGGCTCAGATGTCAAAGGCTTATGTTCAGGACTGTGGTCAGAGACACTGACAAAGACTAATATTAGCATTGTAACCGAAGCTAATGGAGACGAGGGTTGCAAACAAGATTCAGCTAGTTAAAAGCTAACTTACCTTCACTCAGGCTGAGGGCCATGTTACCCGAATTCAGCACTTCATCAAAACGGCTCAGAATGGTCTGTAACCTGAAACACACAGAACAGAGATGATTTGAGATTGATATTAAAATGATCACACAAAATGTAAAAACAAACATTAGCATGAATATTATAGTCATATTTCTGCTCTCCAAACCAAGAAAACAATCACAAAGTAAGGCATTATGGGGTGTAGAAGAGTTGGGTGATATCAAATAGTCAATCATTTTGCCGGCAACGTACACTACTGTTGAAAAGTTTGGGGTCGATAAGATTTTCGAATGTTTTTTTATATCTCTTATGCTCAGCAAGGCTGCATTTATCTGATTAAAAATACAATAAAACCATAATGCATCCTAAATGCAAAACGCACTGACCCCCCAAATTTATGATTTTAACACGCTTTTTTTGCCATTAAGTTTCCTAAAACAGTGTCAATAGTTTCACAAACTTTATTTGTCCTCCAAGTATGAAAGCGTCAAGACAGAGCTTTTACAAGTTAATTTCCATAAATCTGTTCCAGTTTCAGTTAATTGATTTAAAATTCAGATTCAAGGTTCGCTCATGTCATCACTTAAATATGTTCACAGATGAGTTGTTTAATGTGTTAAAATATTGTAGTGAAAGAAATACATAGGTAAACATTACTACTTTTTTTTCTTTTTTTATACCAAGTTTGGATAAATTGATCCATATGAATAAAAATGAGAAATATTCTTCCTTGGGACCATTTAGCAAAAAGCAGTCTAGAAACCAAGCCTACTTTAAATACTGTATTTTACTTCTGCATTAAATAATTTTATTCTATTTTGCCCCAATGGCTGTTTGGTTGAAATTGTGGATTCACGGAGTAGGAAAAAAGATACATATTGAATATCAAAACAGATTTTTATTTTTTTTAGTAATGACACCCAGCCATAAAGCGATGGTGTGGTGCAATGAAAATGCAATAAACATATCACTTTCTGTATTACTGCATAACAAAAAAGCTTTCTGAAGTAAAACGCATCTTGCAACAGAATAAAACTGTTGCAACGGCACCTAAGGCCTTAATCTGTCCATCACAATAATGCTGCTTCCTACAGAAACAGATACAGACAAGTCTGCCTTTTTACACATTCAGAATCAGATGCAGTGCTGTCAGAACCCCACCAACACCACTCACAGAAAATATTCAGCTAAGTAGCTTTAAAGTCCATTAATTTACTCGAAAAATGTTTCAGCCATAAAATATGTATTAAAGGCAATACACAACACAGACAAACCAAACCACTATCACAGTGATAACCACTGTGACAAATGGAAGCATTACACACAAAAAAAAAACATATTTAAAACAAAGCACATCTGTAGTGTGCACTTACAAGTCAATGCTTAATTACTAGTCTTGAACGAAGTGCCTGCCAAACTCAACAAGACTATTTTCAGCACAAGGAACAATTAACAAGACACCGCAGCACAATTACTGTCCCTCAATGTATAGCAGATCGAACACTAAAATACAGCTACAAAATATAAAGAACGATGCTTAAACCTTGCATGAGACTAAACGATATTTGAATAAATTTGCTGGCCCTGCAGACCTCCTTCAGTCATGAACCAACAACGTGCGCATTTACTTTCTCACATGCAATATGCATGTAAATCCACATTCAAGACCACATGTGGGATGTTGCGCGCGTGTGTGTGTGTGTGTGTGTGTGTGTGTGTGTAACGCAGTGCTTGCAGTCCAGACGAATCAGGCATGTTCTTACACACGCAGAATCACAGATCATCAATCCCTATTAACGCAACCGGTTTAGGATCTCTGCTCTTTCTAACCAAAATGGTGCCGCTGAAGACGACACAGGGGCTAAAATGCAACGAAACAGAGAGAAAGTGAATGAATAGCCAAGAACGAGAAGAAAGAGAGAACATGCGACGAGAGGAATAAGATGAAAAGGGTAAAAGAGGACGGCATGCGGGGTCCCACCCACCTGCTCAGACATACTGCCCTTCACATGCAGACGAGGATCGCTGAAAAGACTCCACTGCTGTGTGTCCGCCACAGAAAACTAACAAACTGTTTACCGGTTTGTGTGTGTGTGTGTGAGAGAGACATAGACAGCACAAAGATTCTATTCCCCTTTACATAACCTCCTGTCTGGAACACACACCAGTGGGAGGGGCTAAAGCTGTGGAGCTCAGAGACAGGGCTCCCACCCCTCCCCCTCCAGGCATGGACACACACACACACACACACACACACACACTTAAGCACCACTCGCATTCCCCCTCTCCTCACTGCCCCCCCCCCCCCCCCCCCCCCCCCCCCCCCCCCCGTGTCTTGCCTTGGCTCAGTCGTTTCAGACTGCCCTCTCACTCTCCTTCCTTCTTGTTTTGACTGATAGTTGTGTGTGTGTGTGTGTGTGTGTGTGTGTGTGTCCGGCTCACGGCCCTGTCCTTTCAAACCATATTCATGTCAACAACACACATGTCCTTTCTTGTACCCGCTATCTCTTGGTCAGATGAGAGCAGTGCAGCCTCTGAATTAAAGTTTTTGTATGTACAGTAGCTTAGAGTGAATTTCGGGCATGTGAGCCCAACCCTGGAGTGTGAGATCAGATCAGATCAGATCACATCGATATGATGTGACGCAACAGGATTCCAAAGGCAAAGTGTAAGAGACAAACAACATCGGCCCTAAAAATTATACATACAGGAAAAAAAAGAGAGAAGAGTGTGAACTCAAATATTCTCTACGAACTGATGTACACCATCAGGCCAAATTTTTATTTATTTATTTAAATAGGCAAATGCTTAACAGTCTATGATTGGATCGTTATTGCAGTGATTATTATTTTTCCAGCATGTTATATGTTTGGCAACAGTTCTTCTAACCCTAATTGATGCAGTGTGTAGCTTTTCATTTCTTAAACCACCACGTAGGAAGACACATCATGCATATTCCAGTTAACAATATCAAGATCCATCCGGCTCAAACTGTGTAAGAATGGTAGTGAGTGAGCATGAAGAACGGTTCCTAAAGCTTCTAACAGCAGTGATGCAATGACTTTACCAATTGGCGAATCACGTTTGGCTCTTATTTAGACTTATTCCACCATATTGTGCATTGCACGATCTTCCATTTCTAGTAATGAGTGCTTTGTATATCTAAAGTCTGTGAAAAGATACCTTTTATCGCGTGTGGTGGCGTTGAGTCGGGTTAGAAACGGTGTTAGAAAAAGCAATGAAATGCACATAATACAAACCAATGCAGACACAAGCACCTTTGTGTTCTTGACCAGCCTTATTGTCTGAGATAGCGATGTGTCAGAGTCATAACCATGTCACACACACCAAACAATCCATCTGACACACACCGTTGCTAGTGCTACTGAAACCAGGCTGAACATTCACAGCATAAGGTTCATCCACTCCATATAGTTCAGTTTGTATTGAAACATCTGGACAACACTAAACATGAATCACTCTGAACGGACTCCTGGAAGAATTAATGTAGTGCAACAGTGCCAAAATCTAGGACCATTAAACCATAAGAGAGGGGGGGAGGGGAAAGACACATCAACAGATTCCTCCAGAAAAGAATCCATTATGTACAGAAACAAATCTGATTCAGAATCATTTCCTGGCATTAGTAAAGTGATCATGAAATGTTCAAGATGCAGCCAATGGAGTCTGTCCAAGCGCCTGAAGACTCTTACATCAGACAGAGAGGAATGCAGGAGTATTAGACAGTCTTCAAAAACTCGATTTATCACTGATGTCAGCCTGCAAGATTTTATCAGATTACAAGGAATCCTTTCTTAAACACAATGTAAATAGATTTTCACCACTCCATAATAGGAAACCCATGAAGTAATTTCTTAGTAAGTTTACAGTCCACGCATCACTAACATAACAAACATCCTCCTCTGAGTCTCCAGACTTTTATACAGTGCATCATGTATTGAAATACTCAATAGAACTGCGATGATAGACTAATAAATAGAGTTCTATGATAATCTAATGCAGTTTTAGAGCTCTTTGGTTTTTATTAAATCAATAGGCTGACCTCAAGAGAAAATCAGGTCAAGTAATCCCACCAAGGGATAATGTGTGGATAGAAAATGAATAAGACACAAAAATGTCCCCACTGATCTATTGTAGTTACCAAAGATTGTGTAAAAAATATACACATGCAAAATGCAAGTAGTTTGAAACTACATGTCAACAAACTCTCATTAATTTGCAACTACAAGTGAACTAAGTCATTAAGAGTATTAGTAGACTGTTAGTTTAGGGTTATTAGAATAAGTTGACATGTAGTTGTAAAGTTACTTATAGTTAGTAGAATGTCTAAAGTGGACTATCAAAATAAAGTGTCATTTGAGTGAAATCAAATATGTTTTGAAATATTTCAAATATGTTAGAATGTACTTATAAATAAATAGGCTATACTATATAGTCATATTTAAAGTGCTCCTATTATGCTATTTTAAAGGGATACTCCACCCAAAAATGAAAATTCTGTCATCATTTACTCACCCTCAAGTTGTTGCAAACCTGTATGAGTTTCTTTCTTCTGCTGAACACAAAGGAAGATATTTTGAAGAACGATTGGAACCAAACAGTTGTGGGGCACCATTCACTAGTTCCATAGTAGAAAAATGATATCTTCAATTGTGTTCAGCAGAAGAAAGAAACTCGATTGAATTGAATCGAGTCAGAATTGTCATTTTTGGTTGAAGTATCCCTTTAAAGTTTCCTATTGTTGTTTTGGAGTCTCCTACAATAGGTTTACATGCATCAAGGGTCAAAAAACGGTAACACTTTATTTTAAGGTGCTTGTAATAAGCAGTAATTAACAGTTAATAAGACACTTATAAGACCTTATAAGATGCATATAAGCATTAACTACTTCATATAAGGGTTAATTAAAGGGTCCAGGCCCTGAAGAGATCAGGGAAACTACTCCCTCTTGGGAAGGTACATTTTTAAGTGACTGGGAGTTTGTGTTACCATTTATGTTTGTTCGGCTGTTCTAAAAGTGCAATGTATTGATACTTGAGAAATGTATTATTTAATTTAATGTATTTATTATCATTAGTTATTGCTTATATGCATCTTATATGCATCTAATAAGGTCTTATAAGTGTCTTATTAACTGTTAATTACTGCTTATTACAAGCACCTTAAAATAAAGTGTTACCCAAAAAACTGTTTCATTTCCTCATAATATACATTTGCACATCATCACATTTTCAATGTCTCTCAAACGACTCGTCAGATGAATCAATCTCTCTAAATCCCTCCTTTCCGTGAGCTACTCCGCTCTGATTGGCCAGACGGCTCAGTCTGTTGTGATTAGTCTAGCGCGTACAGCGCGAGCGTCGAAAACAAAAAGGCCCATTGCCATAACAACGTCAGCTGTCCTGAGGCTTCCTGCACCGTAAACTAAACACAGTAACGAACAATGACATCGATTTGGCCATATCAATCCGAGCGCGAGTCCGATGATGAAACATTGGAAGAACTAGTTATTCAACCCGAACCTCCATCGCATGGCCGACTCGAGCAGGACGTTTATCAGTGATGCGCTACTCAGTTTGAGGTACATTATGAGATGTTGCAACTGTAATTCCTCACCATCAGCATTAACAAGTGCATGTCTATCAACAAACCGATTATTTTACTTGTACTAATTTATTTACAGAGTATTTTTCTAATATATTGCAGTGAACACGTGGAAACTGTATCAATAACAGTGCATGTATGCAATGCATACGAGCTCTAGCGTGAATAACTGATGTAACAAACGTCAGTAAAACAAACCTTGCTCCATGCTTAATCTTTCCTCAAAGTAGTGAGAACGACAGACAATCTGCATTAACAGACACAGTTTTAGGTAATAGTGGCCCAGAGCTGATCAGCAGAAGTGTTTCAGTAAGACAGTACTAATGTGAGTTTACCAGTTAGCAGGAGACCTACACAATATAAAACTCAAAACTACGTTTTTTGAACACCATCTTTCAAGAGCAAGCGGTTTGCGAACCCTATATTTAACTCTGAGAAGCAGTCGTCAGTGAAATAAAGGGAACACAGCAAAAGTTTAGGATTATACTGCTGTGATATCGTGGTAAAGATGAATTTTAACCACTGATTCTTCACATGCTCATCCTTGGACAGTGAAAAAAACTGGCTTTACCTTTACATTGTAGAGCACAGCTTCTTCTTGACATGAGGTCGAGGTTTTCCCTGGTGTCTGTGCGCAATAAGTGGGAGGGCAATATGCTAATGTTTCATCTTGACGTCACAACGAAGCGGCTTATGACTCGTTTGAAAAGCGATTCATTTCATTGACTCTTACTTTTGAAAGACATTAACTTTATGAGGGCCACTGTCCTACAGAGTTTAGCTCCAACCCTGAAAAAAAAATCACCTGCCTGTAACTTTCTAGTAATCCTGAAGACCTTGATTAGCTTGTTCAGGTGTGTTTGATTAGGGTTGAAGCTAAACTCTGTAGGACAGTGGCCCTCCAGGACCGAAGTTCCCCATCCCTGACTTAGGCCACGTTCACACCGCAAGTCCTAATGCTCAATTCTGATTTTTTGATTGGCTGTTCACATTACCTTTTAAAATGTGACCTATATCTGATTGCAGTGGGAACTGTTTGAGGTTTAAAACTAACCGGCATGCGCAAAAGAACAATAACAATGACATCAGACGCAGCACGCGGTTGCACTAAAGTTCGGGAGGTTATGGAGGAAGTAAGCATATTCGCATTTATTTCATAATGTTTGTGTAATGGAAACTTTTGCGGGTTTATGGTTGCAAATTCACTACAGAGATCTGTGTGGATGCGTAGACAAAGCCAGGAGTGGTGGGAATATGACGTGAATAGTTTCACGGAGACGCTGTTCTCCTGTGTCGCCATTCTTCCATTTCGTGTGCAATTTTTTCAAAAATGGAGCGGTTACGGTAGGTCCTTCTAGCTTGAATTGAAGTATCTCCCCATATACTACTTAGATCTAACACCTCACTCTCATTGACTCGCTTCATCGCTGTTCTCCATATCTAGTCAAGTTTTTAATGTTAGGCTACTGTCTGTGTCTGTTGTGTCTAGGGCTTCGCCGGCGCATAATTGTGACAAATGTCGACGTAGATTGACGTAAAAGTCGCATCAAATCCGCCTTGATTGTTCACACTGCGGCCGCATTGAAAAAAATCAGATCTGGGTCTGATTCAGGACCACATATGTATGTGGTCTAAATCTGATTTGAAAAAATCAGATCTGGGCTAGATTTGAGTGTTCACACTACCTCTGAAGAAGTCTGACCTGGTCACTTGACCCCAAAAAAATCAGATTTGGGCCACTTTTGCCTGCAGTGTGAACGGGGCCTTAGAGCTATGTTACACACTACATGAAAGTTCATTTTCAAAAATCCATAATACGGGCCCTTTAATGGTCATACCTGAAAACGCTGGTATTCAATAAGTGAATACCCACAAATGAGTAGCTTTTCTAACTTACGCACTTTTACCACAGCAAAAGGCTCCTTTAAATATGGGTGTGTCCATCCTATGTGCATGTGCTGATATTTGTACAATTCTTCATAATTAATCACCCACAAACAATCAGCTAGATTGAAGTCATTAAAACTGACTCATGTCAGTAATTATAACAATCCAGAAACTGTCAACACAACTGTGGTGTGGGTACAACATGTGATTGGGTTTGGGACAGAATGATGCTCGTTGGCTAAGCACAGTGTCATTAAGTTAAATAAATATTTCTAGAAAGGTTATGGGTTCAACAGTAAATGATACTAACCGCGCAGACGGTAGATCTCTTTTGATGAGGTCCCCTCTGACTTTCTCTCCCACATGCCGATACACCTCCACCAGGCTTGATATCGCTGCCTCCCGTACCTGTGGAACACACACACACAATCAACCTCGAATCACAACTACAGGTTGATCATTCAACAATCCCACTTTCAATCAGTGACTGAAATTAAATCATTTACGATGAGAGTTTGTGACGCGATAAAATTGCTATCCGATTCATAAATACACTACTGGTCGAAAGTTTGGGGTCGGTATGATTTTTTTTATGTTTTTTAAAAGAAGTCTCTTAGCTCACAAAGACATTTATTTGATCAAATATACAGTAATGTTGTAAAATATGATTACAATTTGAAATAACGGTTTTCTATTTTAATATATTTTAAAATGCAATTCCTGTGATCAAAGCTGAATTTTCAGCATCATTACTCCAGTCTTCAGTGTCACATGATCCTTCAGAAATCATTTTAATATGATGATTTGCTGCTGAAGAAAGATTCAATATTATTATTACTATAATCAATGTTGAAAAGTTTTTTTTTTCTCACTTCACTTTTCAATTTTCTGGAAACTGTAATAAACAAATAAAAATCAGTGTTCTTTGATGAATAGGGAGTTTAAAAAAAACAGCATTTCTTTGAAATGGTAATCTTTTTTAACATTTATAAATGTCTTTACAGTCACGTTTGATTAATTGAATACATCTTTTCTGAATAAATATATCAATTTCTTCCAGTCTATATATATGTGGAACCATGAGATTGATCTAGACTTCCCTTTTCAAATCTCTAAAAGACGTCTTTTCCCCATTTCTTCCATCTCAACCTCCAAATCTAATGCTCATCTCTGCAATTCGCCCAGCAGGAGCTTGAATTCAGCTGTTCTTGTCTAAAGCCTAACATTAGTGCAGACTGCCTCCCTCCCTCACACACACACACAAAGGACAGAAACAGAGAGTGTGTCCAACTCACTTTACTTTTTCACACACATTCCGAGCATTACATACATACACAGACATACCTGGGGGTTTTGGTCTCCTGTTAGCGAACAGAGATGTGGAACAAATTTACTCAAACTCAAGGGCTGAGCACCGAAACTAAGAGAAAGAGAGAAACAAAGAAGCTTAGACTAAACAGTTCACAACAAGTTCAAATTCTACATCCATGTATACTGGAAAAAAATGGGTGTAGGTAGGGTTTACTTTGAACCATTTTGATTTAGGCCCTGTTTACACCTGGTTTTAAGATGCATTTTGGTCGATCGGATCACAAGTGGACGACACTAAATACAGGTGTAAACGGGTCTAAAACGTTTCGATCACTTCCAGAGGTAGTGGAAAACACAATCGACCGGATTGCTTTCGTAGTGTAAATGCTGATGCGGTCAAATGTGTTCAAACAGACACTAAACACCGTCTACTGACCTAACATTAAACATTATGGGACGAGCTCTAGCCGGACGGGATTTAAACTTTGTCGGCTGGAGACCCATGTCTGGTTTGAAGATGAAAAACGTTCCAAGCACAATATTCTCTCACCATTCCTGATCTCTAACACACACTCACAGCGTTCGGCTGGTCTTACGGCTGTCAGAGCAGAAATGAAAGCTGCTGCTCTCTGTATGTTTTTCCGTCGTCTCCGGGTGCGTTGCGTTCATATGTAAATTGTGTGAGCTTATTTTGTCCATTAGATCGAAAGATCTGAAAAAACACATACATTTACCCGCCCATAGACCCTCACCTCGAAGAAATCAGGACAGAAGTGGTTGAAAGTGGACAAAAGAGACGGATTAAACCAACAGGTGTAAACGAGTATGTGTCTCCCCCGTCTACTTGTGATCCGATCCACCAAAACGCATACCAGGTGTAAACAGGGCCTTAGAAATCACTAGTACACTTTACAATTACTTACAAAGAAACGCCAAGTAAGACATTGAATCAAAAGCGAAATTTTAAAGTAGAAAGACTGAAAAAGTGTTTTCTTGTTTCCTAGAGCTCCTCCTGTCCGATTTTAGGGGAAAATCGGGTCCATCGGAGACGTCCAATAGATTTCTTAGGCGCGCTAAAGAACACCACAGACACAGTGTAATCACCATGGGGAAATCTCAGAGTAAAACTGGGAGTTGTGAAAAATATGATACACCGGTGTTTTGCCAGATGAGAAGTTTATTTATGTATCATCTTTCATTTTATAACTGTATCATATATCTCTTTTAATTTCTTTTACAACTGTTTTAATTTTCCTTGCTTTTATTTTTTGTGATTATTTTAATTCCTTTCTGTAAAGCACTTTAAATTGCCATAGTGTATGAAATGTGCCATATAAATAAACTCGCACTTGCCTTGTAAAAGCGTCCTCCAATAATCGTTTTTATTTATAACTTTGAAAAATCATTTTATAGTGTATACATACACAGTTGGAAAAGAAGATATTTTGAAGACTGTTGTCGATGAGCACTGGACACCATTGACTTTCATTGTATGGACAAAAAAAACCCCCCGACATTTCTCAAAATAAGTCCAACAGGACAAAGATGATTTAATATCAGGGTGAACTATCTCTTTAATGTAATACAAAACCCAAACAACGGCATTGTCAAACTTGCTTGTAATAAAAGCAAACTTTATGGTACATAACATCTTATTATTATAATAACAGTGTAGTATAAAGCTGAGTGTATACAGCGTTGATTACATGACAGCTCTTTTGTCAACAACGAGGAGTAAAGTTACTGAGAAACTAGTTTTGTTTGTGTATGAGCGTTTATGTAGCGCTTCAGTGAGAACGTCTGTTAATCTGACCTTCCTGGAAGCGATACAGGCAGGTAAGCGGATTACCTCAGTGGGCCGAGTTTGTTTACAGTGTGTGACCGACAAGGAGCTTGCATGGTATGAATGTCTGTAGATTACATTTAAAACCCTGTGAATTTAGATGTCAAAACAGGTGGGAAATTCTGGGATGCTGAACTATTAGAATCCAGTCCTGTCTGTGATAAACCGAGGGGATATGATCGCATCACAATACTGTGATATGGAAAATCAGCGCCACCTGTTGGACAAGATTGCCGGTACAAATGTGGAAGTGTTTACAAATTAAGAATGTATAGGATTGTACGAGGACTTACGCATTTAGTGTGGCAACCAAGCAAAAGCAGAGTCCCTCTCGACTGCGGAAGTTTTTGTGTTTGAAGCCAGGAATCAGCCTCTCCCAAACGTTCTACACAGACAGAGGAAAAGAAACAGTGAAAACTCGATTCGTTACTACAAAAGCAGAAGAGAAAGAGATGAGCTCTGAAGGGAATGATGAATCACTGGCAGTAGTAGCTAGCAAGAATGATCCAGTGTGTTTCTATTCACCCAGCAGCTCATATACACACACACTAGACAGCAGCTTTATGAGTATTTATTTATTTGTCAGCATGAATGGGTGTAATAGTGATGATCATATCCGCTGTATGGTTAGCTCACCATGGGTGTCGTCGCCTGATCCATCAGCTTTAAAATGAGCCCTTGTGCCTGTTCTCGAACCTGATCCTTTGCGTCACCCAGACGGTCCACTAACGCAGGCACCACTGAGGAAAAAATGCAAAAGAAGGGTTTAAGAGACAATACAATGAAGTAGGGCTGGAAAAGATTGAAAACCTGGGTTTCTTTTTTTTTTTTTACATAAAATCTCCAGGTTGGTGGTGTATGTTTGTAGAGCTGCACAATTTTGTAATTATACATCAGTATTTAACTATAATAATAATAATAATAATAATGTAATATTTCACTGTGAAATAAAACATCGAGTATTTAAGAAAAATCCAATAGTAATTATTATTATCAAATTACAACACATATTTATGGCTCTCTTAATGTCATTATTTTCCAAAATTGAAAAACCTTAGGGAGACTTTAATGTCAGTGTGAATGGTAAGTTGTAAACGACTTTATTTCAGTATTGTGACGTATTTTACTGAATGAAACCGAATATTGAATGAGAAACACAGGGCGTGGCTTGTTTTTCCACTCTGGGAATTAAATGGATCTAGAAAAATGGGCGTTCCGTTCAGCTCGTTATCAAAGCTTGCTTCCAGAGTGGAAGTACATTTTCAGATTTTGAATAAAGATTTTTTTATTGTGGATTAACTTGCATGAATGAACTGATCCCCACAATAATAGTAATGTGTCGATTTTAATGTCATGAGGACTTTAAGCTTCTCATTTGTTGACAACAGCCAGTTTACAAACGTTTCTCATTAGAAGTTATGTTTAAGATGGTTGTCACATGTTATACGAGACCCAAACTCAGAGCAAAGCAGATGCAGAGATGAGATTGTGTGGATCAGCCCTAACTGTGAACTGGGCTGACACTAAACAGACACTAACACACTGAATCATGAGCGTGTAAAAGCACTTCATTCTAAAACATGCAGCACATATATTTACTTAATTAAATCGCAGCCTTTGCATTTTGATAATCCCAAGCAGCCCAATAATAATAATGTACATTTAATACTTAATATAATTTTCCTATCCCAGCTTGCAATTTGCAAAGACAACCATTTGTAAACCAAACAAACCGATTGTAGAAAGATTACCCCAAATACAAGTTTGAGTAATCTGACACCGTACCATTGGCACAAACAATGGTGTGACTATCTGTTTGAAAGAGAATTTAATTTAACAATGCTAGTGGCCCGGAAATGACCCTTCGTCTTTAACTTTCAACACTTTTTGTACGCCAGGCAGACTTGGTGTGAAGTCATGTCATTCCTTTCTCTCTACTCCGTTTGTTCCATGTTTTCAGATGAATGAGGTATGATGAGTGGGGGGGGGGGGTATCTGTTACCATCATAACAACCCGTCTCCATGGTAACAGGAGAGGGCGGGGCTCAAACAGCTGAGAGACAAGCACTGAGCCGGTGGATTGTGTCATATACATGGCAAGTCATCCCGGCATTCCCCTTTCTGCTGATTATTCAATGGAGAAGATCTTCAGCTAATGTTGGACTTTAGTGGAGAAAAGCACACCGCTTACCTGTGACGACATAACCTCTGAAGCGATCATTCAGCCGATCCACGAATGCGCTGACAATATCGATCCCCACCAATGCAACCTGACACCAAACAAGAAAGAGACAAATCAGCTGAAAAAGTCAAACTCACATTTCCTCTCACCAAGGCAAACTGTAGGACAGCATTTTCAAACACATGACTCTGCTGATTCAGGATCTGACACAGAGCTTTGCGTCGCTGTGCACTATGTCTTTAAGAATGCCTGTTGTTGTTGTGTGTGAGTGGGTGAATGAAAATAAGATTGTGAGACGGACTATATTTGAGGATTGCGGTGGGATCGCTGCAGTGTGTTTCTTGGCAATGCAGGATGGAAGTTCACATTCCAGAGAAACAATCAAATATTCACTACATCCCAGAAGCTCCAGTTATGACCTATTTTAGGCAAAGCATCCAGAGAGAGTCCTGAGTAAAGACAACAGAGTGTGTGTGTTTGTGTGTGTGCGCACCTGAAAGGCAAAACGGGAGAACACCTGGTCATTTCATTTTGGAAATAATTTAAATGTGTTTCAATTGGCCAGCGTTCATCTATTCTACACACTTAGCAATGGGTTCAGCCACACTTTATGGATTAACCTCATTTCTTCAAGTTAATTCAATTAGTAAGCATTTCTGGTTTCTTCCTTGTGTGACATATAGAGTAAAAATGTTATGTGTAAATCAAGTCCATTCTTTAAGAAGCACTGCTTCTCTTGTCTAAAGAGCCAGTCTTCAGTGTCACATCATCCTTCAGAAATCATTCTTCTAATATGCTGATTTTCTGCTCAAGAAACATATCAATGTTGAAACCCGTTATGCTGCTTTATTTTTTAATAGAAAGTTCAAAGGAACAGCATTTTATAAATTCTTCACTGTAATGCATCCTTGCTAAATAAAAATATTACTAATTAAAACTAACTGACCCCAAACTTTTGAAAAGGAAGTGTATATTAAATATTACAAGAAAAACAAATTATATTTAAAAAAATTATTCACAAAAACATTTTAGCGGAGAGGTGAAAAACGGTCTACCAGATCTTCAACCAGTGGGACAAAGAATTTGACACCCTGCATTTATCAAACCACATATATTTCTAGAAGCCTGCAGCTGTGTCTCCAATTTATGAATCACCGCCATCATTTCTAAAACCCAACCTCAATGAGTCTGATGTCATAGCCATCCATTAACATCCGTCCCCGAAGACTTGAACCATCAGCTGTCTGATGCTGCTTTTAAAGCATCCCTACTCAATCATGTTTCGATTCACACAAACAGAAATGGGAAATAAAGCAGAAGTGACCATTTTTTAATATTAGCAGCAGTATGAGCCAGCATAAAAGCTTCTGCTTGCACGCCCAGGCCAAACATGACAAGCAAGCATCATCAAACAGCTTTTCTTAATCTTAATCAATGTATCACACAAAAAAAGCATGAATCATATGCATTGCAGTGACATGTGCCTTTTCAGCCCCAGTGTAACAATACCCACGCAACCCTCCCCCATCCTCACAACACCCCCACTCTCTCACAGACACAAATGAATATGTAATGTATGCACATTGATATTAATGTATTATTTGAGCAGACTGAAGCCTCTCAAGAATAAACTCGTGTATTTTTCTGTCAGTTTGATGCACAACAAGCCTAATGCAATTGGTGATTTACAAGCAATAATAGATTATATGAGAATAAAATGTTCGAGACTGTCACTTTAGAACAATGCATGCATCCTTCATAACATCATACATGCCATCTGGCTTAAAACACACATTCATTTAAATATGCACCCCACAAAGCAGGTCACAAGCCATGTACCTTGAAATTGCTGGAATTGACCCATCCCGTCAGCTCATCTATGGTTTTATCCAGGCGGGGTTTGTCCTGCTCCACGTCCAAGGACCTCTGCGGGTCGCTCAGGTAGTCTATGAGATCCGGGCCAACCTGCAGCCTCCGGGTCACGTCCTTCTGCAAAACCTGCTGGTAAAAATAGTCCATGTTGTCATTGTCCTCCATCGGGACGCTTTGTGGTCAGTCCTCAGGTTGCGGCGAAACAATAACAACGACAGAATGACTGTCAGAGTCGCGTTAACAACGCGAGGAACTGAAATGTGGACAAAGCGGAAGTCAAATACTGGTTTTAAAGACACTTAGAGGTCTGTTGTTAGTGCATTAACGATGAAGTAACGGAAAATAAACAACTTCAACAAAGTTCCCCAGGAACGAAATGGTAGATCCTCCGAAAAAAGTGTATTTTTCCTAAACAATAAAGCGATGTGAAAAGAAATAGGCGGCGAGGCGCGTATAAAAACAGTGGAAATGTATCCGACCAGTCTCGGCTAACACTGTTAGCTTTAACCGTTATGGTCGAGTATCCTGGGGCCTGCCGCCGGGGCTCTCTTCCCTCCCGGACACCATTTCAGAACAGCCCGCTTCAAATCGCTCGTGGAGATGAGTGGATGATTCGCCGGTCCGTGCACTGCTCTCACAGGTCTCGTGTTCGCACTTAATCCAGAAATAATCCGCAGTTTGACAGCTGCCTTCCGAGCTCAAGACTCTCTCTTCGACCACGGCTACTGGAGCGCCGGTAGCCGCAATACTGGAGTGTTGAACAGCAAACGATGCCGAGGAAAAGTGATTGGGCCGAGGCCTTGAGGTCCTTCAACGCCGCACAGATGTCCAGCATGATGCCTGAATGAAAATATCCTCATTCTGTAATTTCTGTACACAATTTATTATTCATCATCGGAGACTGTGTGCAGTATGGCAGGATACGTTTATTATATAGTATCAAGAGAGACACTATACATGTTTTTATTATTATTATTATTATTATTATTTATTATTATTGGTTGTTGTTGTTCTTAAAGCATACTCCCTACTTCCACGAGTAGTGGATTTAGTGATTCAAGTTATTCCATTGTGTTGACATTTTTCCTTATGGTATTAATTACTGAATAAATTGTTGAAGATTTGAATATTACTAGATTATTATTATTTCTTAATTATAACATACCTCGTATCATTATAATATCATATCATAAACACACACATACACTTGTTTCATAGAACCATTTTGTGCATTTATAAGCACCAAGCAGATTATACTTGCTTTTGTTTTGAATAATGTACACGCTTGTATTTGTTTTCACTATGGTCTTCCATTGCTTTTTATTGGTCTTCGTCTCCCTCTAGTGGCATTTGAATGTTTTCCAAACTCAAATATTTGTGCTTGTACATAGTGTGTGTGTGTGTGTGTGTGTGTGTGTGTGTGTGTGTGTGTGTGTGTGTGTGTGTGTGTGTGTGTGTGTGTGTGTGTGTGTGTGTGTGTGTGTGTGTGTGTGTGTGTGTGTGTGTGTGTGTGTGTGTGTGTGTGTGTGTGTGTGTGTGTGTGTGTGTGCATACTAAAAATTACCTTCTTTATAGAGTACAGCATACTAAAATAAATTTTGTGGTGATGCACACCACATTAATAGATTTACATTTGTAGAGCCTATATATGTTACAATGCAATTCGAAATCCATTTTGAATTGAGACCCTAATTGATGCTTGTTTTTTTGTTGTTTTTTATATAAAAACATGCCTACAATACAGGACACGTGGTGGACAGTCAGGTAAAAAAAAACTCAGGTACCCCTAGGACTGTCTATATTACATTACCATGCATTAGTTTTAGTTTCAGGTCATTATTAAGTGTGTTTAGGTGTTAAAATCCAAAATGATTGATCATGCATTATTATAACCACAGGTTAAAAAACCCCAAATAATTTACATCAACAATGAATAGTGTATAATATATGAAACCATAAGAACTAACCAATCCGGAATGTGACACACTGCTCAGATCTTTTATTTAAAGAAATGTCACATTAACAACCAGAACACAAGGACATTCAGGTAACTTGTTTCATCTTTGTCAAAAAACATGGGAGAGAAGGAGGGCAACCGATTAGCTGTTACAGAACAATAAAAAACAAAACAAAAACAAAAAATCACTTTCATTGACAGGTTTAGCATTGCCTTCTAAAGTGGTTCCATGGTCGAGATAAAGAATACTGGAATCACTGGTGTATGCATTGATAGGAAATAATGACATCATCATCATCATATCCAATGGTAAAAAAACAGCTAAATATGGGTAAATACAAGAGAAAAAAAATGTGATGAACTTCACGGCAGCCCTGAGTCGAGCATTTCTGTGTGTGTGTGTGTGTGTGTGTAACCACCTCCCTCCAGTTGCAAAATCAAAGGCACTCACACTGACAAAAAAAACTTTTCCATTGATTACATGATCAACTCAGCAGCTGTTTACATCAGCAAAACTCATGTTTTTAAATATGCAATGTTATGCATCAAACTCCCTGTTGAACAGTATTATGCACGAGACTGTAAACTCAAAGAGACAGTTCACCCAAAAATATCATTCACTTTGTACGCAAAAGCCATATGACTTTCTTTATTCTGAAAAAACACAAAAGGAAATTTCAGACAGAATGAAACCTTCGGTCATCACTCATTTTCATTGCATCTTGATCCACAATGAAAGTGAATGTTGACACACACAGACTAACATTTTGTGCTGCACACATAAAAAAGTCAGGTTTTTGAAGCAAAATGAGGGTGAGCAGATAACAGACATTTACATTTTGGCTGAACTGTCCATTTAAATCAAGATTGCATGGGTTAAGTTTGATATATTTGCCTTGACGTATTCCAACTGTTGATTTTTGCATAATATTATGCTAAAATCTTATCCATGTCACACACAAAAAAACATGAAAATACTGTCATCATTTACTCATCCTCACGTTGTTTCGAACCTGCATGACTGTGAACTACAACAGATGATGTTTTGCAGAATGGGGTCCAAACACGCAGAGACATTTTTCAAAATAGCTTATTATGATAACACAGATAAAAGAGAAAGTCATACAGGTTTGGAACAGCATGAGGTGAGTAAATGATGACAGAATTTTTTATTTTGGGTGGACTATCCCTTTAATGACATGTAAGTGAAGTTGTGATTGAGAAGACTAAGGAAATGCCTGAATAAGTGTTTCTTCTAAATCCTGTCACATGGCCTGGGCTTTCAATATTGCACTGAAACATTGTGAAACTCAAATATTCCTGATGTACAACCTTAGCACATGTTGTCTAAATTTGAACATTCACATCAACTGTGACGTACTGTAACTCCACAACTGGAGCAAAATCGACTTAATCTTGCATGCACACTCTCAGTCCTTCTCTTCCCCTCGTCGGCTCACATGATTTCAACTGCGATTTTTTCCGTCCTCTCCAAATTAAAGTGAGCACAAACAGAAAATAAAAACCATTTTACTCCAGTTTTAATATGGGTTGATTTGTTGTAGTGTTATATTTCATTTTCTATATTTAAACATTCTCACACACACACGCGCGCGCAAAACCAGACAGAGACGCTCAAAGTTTCCTGCTCTCAGGTTTGAGAAAGTCACATGATCAATCGGCGGGAGGCGTATCCTACAAAACTCCAGAGACTTGCATCCTGCTGCTCATTTTCTGTTTTTCTATTTGTTCTCAGCGTAATAGAATGCAATCCTATTGGTTGAGGAAGAGGAGCAGGACGTAAACACTGTGTAGTCGTCGTAACGGCATCAGAATGCCTCAAACAAAATTCTTTGCCTGTTCCTTCTATATTTAGTAGTTCCATAATGCTTTAAGTATTTTGTTTTCTATATATCCAAAAATGAAATATTTTACATGGTAGCTCCTTGATTTTTCTCCTTGTACATCCAAGTAAGTGGTATTGTATGTACGTAGTATTTGTCACGTTGCATTGTATTTATTTTGCGTTTTTTTGTTCAGGTCCATCACGCTGCCAGGCAAACGCTCGTTGAACAAGCCATGCCTCCTGTAGCCACAACCCCACACAGCGCCTCATAGTGGTGTGGAGCAGGGGCAGGGCGGAGTTTACAGCTTGACTGACAGCTTGACTTTCTATGGCGTCTCCCAGAGGCTCCTCCTTCTGTCAGAGTATGACGCAGCAGCGGCAGAGACGCTGGCCTCCTCCGTGGACTGATGGAGGGGGTGTGACCGGGGCGAAGTAAGCGTGGACTTTGATCTCAGGAAGGTGAGCCTACAGGAGAAACAACCGCAGAATCAGCCACAATGCACAATATGACTAGATCTAGATCAAGCAATTTTTCTCTACAAAGAGAAGAAAAAAAATCTACAGCCAATCAGAACGTTTGATGAAAAGCTATGTGGACCAATGAGAGTTTTGTTTGGGTGGGGCTATTGACCAAAATAGAAGCCAAATGACCATAATGCCCTATTGCTTGTGACGTTGGTTAGGACCAAAACTCAAATTTAACTGCAAGTCACACTGACATGTGTACAGTAAAACACACATTGGATTTGATCAAACTATTTTTTAAGCTATAGCCTGTTGCTTTACACAGCATACCACGAACATTGTGATTTGTTTGATTGTACAGAGACTTGAGTTGCTGTAGGAAGAAGTGCAGCTATTGGCTCTAAATGACACATTACACACAATTTTATAAAGTTGTACCACACGGGAATCAAACCCACAATCTCTGGGTCAGGTGCCTGTCACTCATCTCGTTGCGCCACTGGGAAGACGCGTGCTCACACAGATGCCGAAGTTCTATAGTTCAATAACCAAAATGAAGAATTTGCACATAAATGCACTGCATTTTGTATTCAGATGAGATCATTCTTAGAAAGGCACTATATGTCTGGAACGGAAGCAACTTCTGCACCATTTCTGGCCACAGTACCTCTTGCGGACTGGGCATGTGCCACACTTGATTCGAACCCACGACGTGAAACGTTCGGGGACTGTGGCTTAGCAGAGTGCGCCGCTCAGTTCACGCACATTCATCAGGTTGCTGAGAAGAGCTTTCAGTGTGAGAATGAGCACACAAAAGCATTACTTAGCATGTTAACCAGATTAGCATGCTATGCTAATCAACATAAGACAAAAAAAACACAGGCAAGGTCAGCTTCGGAGAGGTATTTCTCAGGAACGGTAGTGAATATCATAAATCCGTTTTTATCCAGCTTAGTCCAAAATTCATCCGATCAGATTTTGGACAAAATTTGTAGGAAGAATAGCATTTTTCATTCACATCGGAGGCGGACAGGCAAATTAATGGAAAATGAACAATAAGATATCACCAGAAGATATTGGCATAAACCAAGGAACAATGACACAGAGAAATCAAATTTTGAACAATGTTTTCAAAAGTTGTTTTCCTTCAGGAAATGCTGATGATGATGATGATACCTACCGAATTTTGTGGCCGATATGTCAAATTGTTTAAAAGATATTGCAATTTACGACAAATTTCAAAAAGATGGTTCGTCCGATCCTGGCACAATCAGTATCTATGTTTTCGGCATGACACAAGGAATCCATATCATGATTTTCTGACAAACTGATCAAAAGTTATTAGCAAAAATAGCCATTTTTCAGATCTCATGACCCGTAGGTGGCGCTGTTCCCAACTTTGGTATGGACCCTTAGAACATGGTGTTGATTAGGTCTACCGAATTTCATTTTGATTGATCAAACTTTGGCCGAGATACAGCCTCTGAACCAATTTTGGGTTAAGCTTGCGACATTGTACAAAGATCATCAGTGCAAATTTTCATAAGAATTTGAAGGAGGAGTAGCAAAAAAACTAAATACTGTACTTTTCAAAATGGCCACAACTGTAATGGGTGGAGTCTTAATGCAAGATGTTGAATGTAATCAGCATGATGAGAGTAATCGGGTGTTCTAAGTTACATTTTTCTAGATGAAAGGGTTCAAAAATTATAACAGTTTCAAATGTGAAACTGGTGATGGCGCTATAGAGTTGGTCCTAGAGACCCCAAAGTTGGTCAGATTACTATTTATTATCATCACTACAAGTGTGCCAATTTTCATAATTTTCCTACATATGGTTAATTTATAGGTAGACTCTGTATTAAATAACCTCAGGCTGATTTACTAGAAAAGTGCAAATAAGTGCAAAAAATATCAGCAAAACCAATTTTCAATCTATCCACTGGTCTATAGTGAGAATAATGCGTCCTGTATGAAAACCAAAACCTCTCCAGTGTTTGACGCCGACCAGGACTACAAATCGTCATGATTGCTATGCTATTTGACACAAATTGCTGTTTGATGAAACAGACCAGTTTACCCCTAATGACACCGTAACCAAGTACAAATTAATTCAGGCCCATTTTTGACATGTTTGTTAAGAGATCCAACAGATGTGAAATTGAAAAAAAAGAAAGAATTTTTTTTTGTGATTGATCATTGCTCAGGCACTCAAGCCCATCTCTAGCATTTACACACTGTACTTGTGTTGCTGGCACTGCAAACTGACACTGCACATTTGAATTCCGCAAATTAATCATTTTAGTCTGTCCATGGTTGTTATAGTTAAGACTATGTGTGGGAATCGTGACATATCTAGCCATTGTTTTTGACCGACCCGGATTCGTTTGATGCCTGCGCGGGAGACCTGCTGGCAGTCATAGAGCTCAATGCGTTCCAGACGCTGGCAACTCTTGAGATGTTCCAGTGTGATGTCTGTGATCAAGGGGCAGTTGTCCAACTCCACGACCTGCAGACGCTCCTGACCACACACACTGCTGCTCAGATGTCTGATCCCGTCGTCTGTTATCAACTCACAGTGTGACAGGCTCTAGAAAGCACACACACACACACACACATAGAAGTGAGCAGACGAAAACAAATGTGCTCTATAATTCCTTTACAGAAAGCCATAAATAACAAGCATGGAAGCAATACTCCCACACACTCTCTCTCAAACACTGCTTGGCACTCACCAGCGCCTGCAGGCGAGGGCAGTGGATTGAGAGCTGAACCAGGGTGTTATCAGTCACCTGAATGGGACGTACAGACACAGAACATTAATTTTAGCATCCCGACTAACCAGGATAAATTGCTGCAAGGAAACAGACACAGCTCAAAAGCAGTAAAAAGAAAAACCTCAGGATTTCTTTGAAACTGCTCAAGTTAAACTATAATAAATCAAAACAGAAGGATAAACAGCATTTTTTTTAAACCAGTCAATAACAAACCATACACTCTATATGCATCACATTTGATTGCAACATTTTTATGTTTTTTTATATACACTACTGTACTGTTCAAATATTTAACGTCATTCTTTTAAAGAATTAATACTTTTATTCAGCATGGATACATTTAATAATGTTATAAAATGTATATATTTTAAATAAATGCCGTTCTTTTGAACCGCCTATTAATCAAAGAATGCAACACTGTTTCCATAAAAACATTAAGCAGCACAAATGTTTTCAACATTGATAATAATCAGAATCAAATGTTTTTTGAGCAGCAAATCAGCATATTAGAAGGATTTCTGAAGGATCATGTGACACTGAAGACTGGAGTAATGATGCTGAAAATTCAGCTTAGCCATCAAGGGAATAAATGACATTTTACACATACTGAAATAGAAAACAGTTTTTAAACTATAATAATATTTAGAGGTCCAGTGACACCGTAAACCGGCTCAATCTCTTCCATCTCAGATAGGGGTGGACCAGTACTACTTTATTTGATTTTCTATTCTAAACTGTTTTAATTATTCTTATTTGTTTTGATTATTTTAATTTCTTCTATATAAAGCACTTTGAATTGCCATTGTGTATGAAATGTGCTATATAAATAAACTTGCCTTGCCTTGCCTATTTCACAATATTCATATATTTTAATCAAATATTTGTAGCCTTGGTGATTATATTATTAGCCATAATAACTATACAGCACATTATATAATATAATACCAACAAATCTATATATATTTTACCGTTTCACAAAAGTGAAACTCGCCCATGACAACTAGGCCATATACAACAGCTTTTCTGAATTATGGATTTAATATAAACTCACCAAAATACATTCCTCTAAATCCATCTTCTCCATTTCATGACAATTCTAAAACAGAAGGAATAGTTTGTTTGAGAATCCTGTCATCAGCTCAAAGCATGCTCTCCGAATCCATGCGTTCATGTTTGGGGTGTTCGTGTGATTACTCACTCTGGCAAGAACAGTGAAACCAGCATCAGTCACATGTGAGCAGCGAGCAGCCTCCAGGATCCTGAGGAAAACACAAGCAATGAGAATGAATGACTGTGTGTGTGTGTGCTGATCTGCGTACAGATGAAGAAAGCTTTACTTGAGCCGTTGGCAGTTGAGGCCGAGGGCAGTCAGAGAAGCGTCTGTGATGTTGCTGCATCCAGACACACAGACCATCTGCAGTTTGTGACAACCCCGGCACAAACTCACAAAGCCGTCATCTGTGATCTGCTGCAAGATGGATAAACCGTGTTAGGGTTCTAATGTGTATTGTGCATTTTTTTTTTTTTTTTAGATGCAATAATTAACTCCGGTATTGTAACAAGTCTTACGGTGCATGATTGCATGTTGATTGTCATGAGCTCAGGACAGTGCTTTTGAAGGTGCTTCAGTGCAGCATCATCAAGCTGAAATGACATATTTAGAAGTCAACATGAAATCAAAACTGACCATTTTTGGGGGTTTTAATGGAATATTGCAGTATTTATTATAATACATGATTTATCCGTGCACATCTTTTTCTTTATTATTCATGTGCCTCATAATCTTTCATCGCAATTACTTCCCCTCCCTCTTGCAGCGACATCTCTTCTCTTCTCTGATGATGCGTTTAGCGGCGCGAGGGCGGGGCAACCTGTCACTCACATGAGATTCACCAATAGAAAACCACAACCATCTGATCAATTCCCCATGGACAAAATCAAGTTCCACCCTACATTTTTTTTGTTTCACTCGGATATACATCACAATTGGGAAGAAATTTCCATTTCATGCCGACTTTAACAATCATCATGTGTTTTGTGTTTTTATATATGTGTGTGTACCTGTGTGCAACCTCTCAGAAACAGAGCTCTGAGAGCTGTGCAGCCACGGCTGAGAGCCTCGATGCCATCACTCATGATCTGATCACACCAGGACAGGTTCAGGTTCTCCAACATACGACAGCCCTCACTAGAAGACAGAAGGAGCAAATGAAGAGGGTATGAAGCAACCAAAATATTTACAAAATAACTCAAACACCACTGCACTATCCAAACCTAAACACACAAAGAAACCAAAATGTACACTACCGTTCAAAACTTTGGGGTCGCTAAGATTCTTTCGTTTTCTTTCTGACAGTAAAGACGTTTGTAATGTTTACAAAATGTATATTTCAAATTGATGCCGTTCTTTCTAT